>NW_012149507.1:5563739-5567208 GCF_000956105.1 Propithecus coquereli
GTAGCTGGGACTACAGGCATGCGCCACCATGCACGACTAATTTTTTGTATATATTTTTAGTTGTCTGATTAATTTCTTTCTATTTTTAGTAGAGACGGGGTCTCGCTCTTGCTCAGTCTGGTCTCAAACTCCTGAGCTCAAATGATCCGCCCGTCTCGACCTCCCAGAGAGCTAGGATTACAGGCGTGAGCCACCACGCCAGGCCAGACCTAGAGTTTTTGAAAACCAAACCGTAGTCTCATCCTGTGAGTAGCTGAATTACAATGCAAATTATATTGCCAATCTTGTAGGATGTCTTACCTTAAAGTCAAGTCATTGACAGGGAAGGAATGAGATCCAGAAAATTGGAATGGGAGACATAATGGAAGAAACTGGAGATTTGAGATCCCTAAATTTTGCTGAGTTTTCCTTTTGGGTATGAGCAGCCCTTGTACCCCTGTCAGAGGAGGCCAACCCTGCTTTGCCAACCTGTAATGGCCCCCCATGAGGTAGTTGCCTTGAAAGACACTGCTGATTCTCCTCAGAATCTTCCCCTGCCATCTGTCTTTGCTTTGGACCTTTAACTAGACTTAAGTCCCACAGGTTCCCAAATGTGAGGTACAAATTAAAATACCCCTGCGAGGAGACGTACTACACACCAAAAATCTACACGGTTTTCTGAATTTGTAGAGACAGAAACAAGAGGACCATATACGGCACATAAAGTTGAATCAGGCAGAATTTACTGATAGTGACCCACTGATTTATTGATAGTGATGCAATGTTGTAGTGTAAGGAGTTGGAAAGGGCTCTAACGGTTTGACTGGTTGGCTAAAACATGCACAAAAGGTGGACAACACTAAGTGAATTTGAAATGCCAGAACTGCCTTAGCATACTTTAGAGGGAGATATCCAAACACTTAGGGACATTGGATATTAGGATGGATTTATCATGTAAGATCTGCTTGTCTACCCCAAAAGAGACCAGAGTACGCACCTTTTACCATGACTTTGAGAAATAAATGTGTGAGGGTAGCCCCCACATCCTTGAAGATCTCTGTGGTCACCCTTCTCTGTAGGTCAGAAATGACAGTGGGAACTGCTGTCACAAAATTAGGATCTCTAAATGCAATGGGAATAACTGGATCCTGGGGTGGCAGGAGATAAGTGAGAGCACCCAGTCACCAAAAACAAGGTGAGCACAGTTACTGTAATGAACAGTGGAGACACAGTAGTTACCAGAATAGTCTGACTCACAGAGACCCATGGTGTGGGCTGGTCGATCCCGGTGTTTGCAGAAAAGAAATAGATGGCCTGCTAAATTCTTACCTGATCTGTATGGGAGGAAGGTTCTAGGTACAGTGAATACAAGTCTCACTTGAATCATCAAAACAGAGTCACAACCTCTCAATCAATTCCCAGACATGAGCCAGTTTATTGATCCAGAACCCCTTAAATAAAAGGGAATCCAGGTCCCCTGGAGGAAGGACCTTGTTATACCACCAAAATTTTATACTGTTAATTTTTCTCGCAGTGCTCTCAGCAGGGGCCGTTTATTAGGATGATTGTACATTGGGGAAATAATGATGTTTTGGGGACTACCGGACACTGGCTCTGAACAGATACTAATTCCAGAAGACACAAAACTATAGTCCAACAGACAGAGCAGGGGCTCATGAAGGTAAGGTAATCCATGTAGTCTTAATTTGGGTTCATTTTATAGTGGTTCCAGTGGTTCTTTGAAGCCATCATCTGGTTACTTTTCCATTTCTGGTATGCATAATTAGAATAGACACACTCAGAAACTGGCAGAATTTCCACATAGGTCCCCTGACCTGCAGAGGGCAGGCTATTGTGATAGGAGAGGCCAAATGGAAGCCACTAACTTCTTCTGCCTAGGAAAATAGTAAATCAAAAGCAATGCCACATTTCTAGAGTGAGTGCAGCGATTAGTGCTTCCATGAAGGAACTGAAAGCCTTGAGGGTGGTGATTGCCACCAAGCTCCATTCCACTTGCCTATTTGGCCTTTCCAAAAAACAAATGGATCTTGGAGAATGACAGTGGATTATCGTAAACTTAACTAAGTGTGACTCCAATTGCAGCTGCTATTACAGATGGGGTTTCGCTTTTAAATAAATTAACACTTCCCCTGTACCTGGTTAGCAGCTATCCATCTAGCGAAAGCATTTTCCTTGGTTCTTGTCAGTAAAGATCACCGAACAGTGTGCTTTCAGCTGGCAAGGCCAACAATTCCCATTCATTGTCCTATCTCACAGGTAGGTTGACTCTCCAGCCCCGTGCCATCATTTAGTTCTCAGAGATTTGATCATCGTTCTCTTCTGTGAGATAATCACACTGGCCTGTTACATTGATGGTATTATGTGGATTGGACCTAGTGAACAAGAAGTACCTACTACTCTATACATATTGGTAAGACATTGTGTGCCAGAGTCTGGGGAATAAATAAACCAAAAAATAGGGAACATTCACTTCAGTAAAATTTCTAGGGGTCCATTGGTATAGAGCATGCCCAGATATCCCTTCCAAGGTGAAGGATAAGCTGTTGCATCTGGCCCTTCCTACAACAAAAATAGATGAACTAACCATGTCTGGTGGTGGGTCTCTGAATTTTAGAGGTAACTTATTTCTCATTGGGTGTCCTGCTCTGGCTCATTACCAAGAGACACAAAAAGCTACTACTTTTTAAAACAATTTTCAACAGATTTAGGAGGTATAAGTGTTTTTTGATTCATGGATGAATTGTAAGAGCTACTGCTTTTGGGTTGGGTCCAACAGGAGAAGGTTGCCATGTGCACCACATGATCCAGCGTATTGGGTGGTGCTTGAAGCACCAGAGTCAGATGGAGACGCTGTCTGGAGACTTTAGCAGGTCCCTGTAGGTGAATCACAGCGCAGGCCCTTAAGACTGTGGGGCAAATCCCTGCCACTCCCTGAGGAGAACTACACTCCTTTTGAGAGGAAGTTTTTGGCTTGATCCTGGGCATTAGTAGAGACTGGATGCTTAACAATCAGCCACCACATTGCCATGCAACCCGGTCTGGGATAACCTCGCTCCTGATTTCTCCGCTTTACAATCTGGTGCCTCACATCTATACTCCATTAAAACCTGATTTCCCAGTATCCACAGACTGATTGGTTCAATTTTTACAAATATCTTGCTTCTGTTCCTTGGGCTGGGAGAATCACAATTACCTGAGATCTCAATGTCTCAGCCTTTTATGTATGAATTTTGAACCAATTCTATTATGTTTTTCAATCTCTTTCCTCACCTCTTTTTTCATGGATTCTGAGAAATTTATTCACACAGGAATTCTTTAGCAAATAGATTTTTAACTTTCTCTGCTATGTGATTTTTAAAAATAACTATTCTACTCATTTTCCTTCTTTTAAAAATTATTTGAAATTTTCCTATGCATTTACCGCATATATCATTGTCTTAGTCCTGGGCATTTGATATTTTTTTTATTC
>NW_012149507.1:5570788-5573011 GCF_000956105.1 Propithecus coquereli
GAGGTCCCTATCCAGGCAGCATAAAATAAGATGCAGACCACAGCCAATCTCTCTCTCTTTGCTCCCTTCCTTTGGTTGTCACTTTGCTGCAACAATGGGTCCGGTCATCATCTGTGGTGTATGTACCATGCTCTGTAGACCTATATCTTGCTCTTGCCCTATAATCCATCTTTCTCTCCTCAATAAATTTCATTTTCATGATTGCCAAACTTTGGTGCGCGTGGTCATTCTTCAGCCATCAGCGCGCCAAGAACTGACAGTTTCAGACTAAAACCTGACAAAGATAAGTGACAGTGGAGTCAGAGAATTGATAAAAGATTGGTACTGCGTCTGCCAGAGATGATCAGAGGGGTAGAAGACTCCCAAGCATTGAGGGAGGGTGCAGGATCATAGAATACAGACAAGATTTGGGCCAGATCATTCCTCCACTCTGTTCTCTGCCCCAGGAGGATGAGCTGTATGAATTATAGCCATGAGCTCCTGTGTCCTCTGACTTTGAATTGGGGAGTGTAATGTTTATTTTTATGAGTCAACTTGCCAGTGCTGATGGATGCCCATAAAGCTGGTAAAACATTAGTTCTGACTGTGCATGTGAGGGTGTTTAGGATAGGAATTAGCATTGAATCAGTTAAAAAGATCTGCCCTCACCAATGTGGGTGAGCATCCATCTAATCCCTTGAGGGCCTGAATTGAACAGAAAGATGGAGGAAGGGTGAATGTACTGTCTCTGCTTATGTGGAGACATCTGTCTCTTCTGCTCTCAGGCATCAGTGCCCCTCATTCTCTGATTTTCAGACTCAGACTGGGACTTACGCTATCGGCCCCTGGACTTATGTTATCAGGCCTTCCACCGCGGACTGAATTCCACCGCGGGCTTTCCTGGTTCTCCAGCTTGCAGATGGCAGACTGTGGGACTTCTTGGCCACCATAACGATGTGAGCAAATTCCTGTAATAAATCTCTTCTTTTAAACATCCACGTATTTCCTCTCGGTTGTGTTTCTCTGGAGAACCCTGACTAATACATGGAATCTGGCAGAAAACTAGAGGGAGGGAAGAGAATTAGGTCATAGAATTTATTTTCTATTTCTATCCTTGTGAAACTGCCTTTCTCTCAAGTTGGCCCCCTCTACTTTATTCTGTCTCTTTCTGGGTTTTGATGACTATTTCCTTTCTGTGTGAGGCCTTCATTTTAACAGCTCTGGTGCTGCTAGTCCTAGGTTCCAGTTCTGGTTCTCCTTTGTACCACCTGTACCTTTGTACTTACTATTACACAATTCTATGACCTGCACTGATACATAAAGTATGTTCCATGCTTTTGCCCACACACTGGACCTTCATGCATTTCAATGAGGACTAAAGCAGCTCTAAGGCCTATTGCCTATTCCACCTCCTTTTTCTTGACCTGGGAGATCTTACAGGTCCATCCCTGGGTCACATGGATTTCTCCCAAATGAATGAACTTGGTGATCTGTGAGTCAAGAGCTGATTGGTATTAGAGATAATTGCAGTCTGTAAAAGGTTAGAATGATGAAATGACTGAAGCCAAGGCTGCACCTCTCCTACATGCTAGATGAGTTCCCAAGGCTCACAATACAATTACCTTCCCATGACCAAACTTTCCAGAGTTCAGCATTCATTTTTTGCAGCAATGTCCCTAATAGAATTTAGTGATATCTTCTTTTGACAATATAATTACACATTCCTTCCATTTTCATGCACAAAAAGAGAGCTCTAATTTTAGTGGTTAATCTGGAGTTCCACACTCTGATATGTGGTCTTTAAACCCAGTATGATGTTTCCTTTTTTTACACTAAAACAAGAACACTTTAATTTCCTTAACAGTCATGAAATTTTCAGTATGGCTCAAACTCTTTAAAATCATCTGTGGTCCCTTGTTAATTCAGAGGACAGCTCAGTTCAAACTGTTACGTAAACCGACAAACAAAAAAACACATGAAGATTACAGTGGATGTACTTTTGTTTCCCTGCATCTACCTTTCTTTTTGTTATTTCAGATCATACTTATTGCTATGGAGGTCAACACCTTCTGACTTTATCTTTTATGCTTGGGTATATCCTTGCTACCTCCTTAGACTAATTTATAGAGACCAGCTGTTAAGTTCTGACTGATACTTAAAAGTTAATGATTGAAAAATAAAGGCAACAATTTCAAGTCTCATGGCAATGTGAAATTTCCAATGCTCTCATAGACTGAATATCAG
>NW_012149507.1:5573061-5577760 GCF_000956105.1 Propithecus coquereli
TCAGCTAACCTTATTTAGCCACGTCTCTGCATTGGTTTTTAAAGTGAGATTCTAGTGCCATTTATAAAGTCTCCAAAATTTTTAATAATGAGATAATAGAAAAATACATTCAAAAGCTATTAGATTTATGTGATAAGTATAGGCACCATGATATCAGTTAAATAGGGAAAGAAAGGAATTTTCAATTTTATCAATGATTTGGAATGAGCAGTGAAACAGTCTGGGTATTTTTCCTTGTGCTTTATAACATTTGGACAACATTTTCTCTTGAAGCTAGGTCTGTTTTACTTCTTTTTCGGAATGAAAGGCTGATGTTTGCCTTCACAATCAATTCCCCTTCTTTTCAATTTGGAGCTGATAAATCTTTCCTGCAAGTGGCAAATGAGATGAAAAGGTGTCCCAGGAGACATGTCTTCAGTCTTACCAGAGGTAATTTGACTCTAAGGAACCCGGGTGAGAATGGTGAGGGAATGGTAATCACTTGCTAAAAGTTGTTTGCTGTTTGGTTTAAGATATTGGTGATTTATCAGGCCCTTGTCAGTTATAAATCTCCTTGGAGTCTAAAAGAATAACCATCTAGAGAGAAACCTAAATTCAGGGGCTACTTCTACCCTGGAGGGGAGTCTCTGTTCTACTAAAATCTGTTTCTGAGATCTTTCCAGTTCTCTATTTTTATGAATAACTAAGATAAACAGATAGGAAGCATGTTCAGATAACATGGAACTGGAAGCAAAGATTAAATATGTTGCAGGAGGAAATCCAAATCCACAGTATCTCAATAAGCTGAATGATGGAAATACTCTAAAAATAAGAGGCATATGTGCTGTCCTTTACATTTTCAACGTTCAAGTTAATCATAGTATCTATCATTTATTGACAGTAAAATATTTCCAAAATATCATGCTAGGCACACACATAAAACATGCTTTTAATCATAGCAATCCATTCGAAAATTATTTTTTGAGCATTTACTATGGGCCCAGCACTGTACTAGATACTTCGGGTACATCAGTGAACAAAACAGATGAATATCTTGGCCCTTGCACAGGCCAAGAGTTGTGTATTGATGCTATTATTCCCACTTTTTGGATGGAGAGACAAGGTAAGAGGTATTCTATAAATCAAAGTTCTAACAGCAAGTGTACTGACACTGAATGGATTCAATCTGTATTTCTCAGTATCATGAGAGTTAAACAAAACAGTGGCACAGATAAAGAAAAGAGGCAATGTGAAACAGGTCTTAGACAGACAAATACAACTGACAGCACATTTCAACATGTGTCAATGCTTTAATGAGACTGCCAAGGAGCTAAAAAGGCAGTAGTGAAGTAATGATTAAAAGTGTAGGCTTTGAGGTTACACCAACTTGGTTTTAAATCTTGGTGTCCTCATTAACTGAGTGATCTTGAGCAAATATTTTGCTTCTCTGGCTTCAGTTTCATTAACTATAAAATAAATCCATATTTTACATCTCACAAAATCAGTATAAGAATTAAATAAGATAATATGTAACATACTCAGCCCAGTTCCAAGCACATTTTAAGTGCACGATAAATGATAGCTATTAATCCTATGTCATAGTGACATATGCATATTATTAAGGAAAGGACGGTTTTAAAACCTCTCTTTTCTATATACTGCTTAAGTGGATCAGAGGTTTTTAATTTAGTTCTGGAATCCACAACTGAAAAGGCCTTAAGATAAATTTGAGACACCTAAGGGAGAGCCTATGATATTGAAGGAATTCAAATCCAGTTATCAATTAATTATGCAATAATAATAGAATATATTACAGGCACTGTACTCAAGACTATCACCTGAGAAATATTGCTGAAGTAGCAAAGGATGATAAGACTTGAAGCCCCCTGTGAGTGGATATAATCAATACCTTCCAACAACTTTTGGAGCAGTCATGTGAGAGATTTATCCCTTATGATCCTAGAAGCAAAAATTAGGTATAAGGCATTGAAACCACAGGTAAGCAGACAACAGAAGCTTGAACTTCATATCAGTTAAATTGTCTAAGGATGAAAGGTGGTATGACAGGAGCACATCCTATGTGACTTCTTGGAGGGGCAAGGGAAATCAAGCACTAGACATATGGTAGGTACAGACAGATCACAGGGCCTCTGCTGGGTCTGAAACACTATGATACTGTGAAACAATAGAAATTTATATGATACATGTGACAAAGTCTGGCACTTCAGTGCTTCCTGCTCTCACAGCAAGTTATACTTACCCATAACCATAGTGTTGTTCAATTTTTCTGAGAAGCAGGTGCTGAAATAGAGTCAGGAGTGCAAGAGTTTTATCAGAGAGTGAAGCCAGTGATTGTGAAATTGTGAAATTTCACTTGATTGTGAAAACAATCGAGGAGGAGGAATCAGGATTGAGCAATTAAAACTGGTAGCCAGTAATGAAAATCTGCAAACTGTGAAAATAAAAGAAAGTAAAGAAAAATGGTCAGAGAGAATCTCAGATAATGAAAATCTGACAAAGACTCAGACAACCCAAAGGAGAGGTCTAGAGCAAACATTAGAGGAGACCACTCTACCCCCAGCCCCGCATTTAGTCATTGGCTGGGGATTACCTGGAAAGGGTGTGATGGCTTCAGATTGAGTGAAGGCAGACCCCAAAGCCTTGTAGCTGGCGGATGTGAGGCAACTGCATTCCTCACTGATGAACACCACACCTATTCTTGAAGGGGGATACAGGTGGCTGACATCCATGGCATCCACATCCCTATTACACCAAATTGAAAATACTCTTTTAACTTTCTGTTTTCCTAGATGGGCTATAGGATGGTTGACTGTGCAGCGTGTGATTGAATCTCATTATCTCTAGCACATATTACAATGTTTGAGATGCTCAATAGTGATTGAACTAGTGCATGAATATAGAACATGGTATTTGGAGAGGTATGAAACGATTGAAAAACTTGTCATACTCAAAAATAAGAACAAATGAATGCATTAACCTTAGGAACTTTCTGAGAATTTATACTTTTAACTAAATTGGGTAGCATTTTAATAGCCAGGATTTGCTTATATATTTAGCTAAGTAATATCTTTTTTCACTCATAATCTGGAAGAAAGTAGTACGTTAAAGGAAAAAGAAAAGGGGAGGTGCTAGGCAGATAGTGAGGGATTCTGGATCTCCTAGGGATGGAAGTGGGTGCTGTTGCCCCCATCTTGGTCCTGCTGCCCCCATCTTGGTCCTGCCCCACCCTAATTCTCCATACCTGGGGTAGGAGGGAATGAGTCTGCCAATCAGAACTTGGCACGTCAGCTGCAAAAGAATGTAGAGGACTCTCTAGCCCACGGGCCAAGCAGCATGGGTGACCTACAACCCACATGCATAGTTAAGGCTCAGGTCATGTGACACCCAACTTTCCAATCAAAGTGGTTCCATGGTGACCTCTGAACCATGAGGGAGGTCCCTATCCAGGCAGCATAAAATAAGATGCAGACCACAGCCAATCTCTCTCTCTTTGCTCCCTTCCTTTGGTTGTCACTTTGCTGCAACAATGGGTCCGGTCATCATCTGTGGTGTATGTACCATGCTCTGTAGACCTATATCTTGGTCTTGCCCTATAATCCATCTTTCTCTCCTCAATAAATTTCATTTTCATGATTGCCAAACTTTGGTGCGCGTGGTCATTCTTCAGCCATCAGCGCGCCAAGAACTGACAGTTTCAGACTAAAACCTGACAAAGATAAGTGACAGTGGAGTCAGAGAATTGATAAAAGATTGGTACTGCGTCTGCCAGAGATGATCAGAGGGGTAGAAGACTCCCAAGCATTGAGGGAGGGTGCAGGATCATAGAATACAGACAAGATTTGGGCCAGATCATTCCTCCACTCTGTTCTCTGCCCCAGGAGGATGAGCTGTATGAATTATAGCCATGAGCTCCTGTGTCCTCTGACTTTGAATTGGGGAGTGTAATGTTTATTTTTATGAGTCAACTTGCCAGTGCTGATGGATGCCCATAAAGCTGGTAAAACATTAGTTCTGACTGTGCATGTGAGGGTGTTTAGGATAGGAATTAGCATTGAATCAGTTAAAAAGATCTGCCCTCACCAATGTGGGTGAGCATCCATCTAATCCCTTGAGGGCCTGAATTGAACAGAAAGATGGAGGAAGGGTGAATGTACTGTCTCTGCTTATGTGGAGACATCTGTCTCTTCTGCTCTCAGGCATCAGTGCCCCTCATTCTCTGATTTTCAGACTCAGACTGGGACTTACGCTATCGGCCCCTGGACTTATGTTATCAGGCCTTCCACCGCGGACTGAATTCCACCGCGGGCTTTCCTGGTTCTCCAGCTTGCAGATGGCAGACTGTGGGACTTCTTGGCCACCATAACGATGTGAGCAAATTCCTGTAATAAATCTCTTCTTTTAAACATCCACGTATTTCCTCTCGGTTGTGTTTCTCTGGAGAACCCTGACTAATACATGGAATCTGGCAGAAAACTAGAGGAAGGGAAGAGAATTAGGTCATAGAATTTATTTTCTATTTCTATCCTTGTGAAACTACCTTTCTCTCAAGTTGGCCCCCTCTACTTTATTCTGTCTCTTTCTGGGTTTTGATGACTATTTCCTTTCTGTGTGAGGCCTTCATTTTAACAGCTCTGGTGCTGCTAGTCCTAGGTTCCAGTTCTGGTACTCCTTTGTACCACCTGTACCTTTGTACTTACTA
>NW_012149507.1:5577810-5579226 GCF_000956105.1 Propithecus coquereli
CCCCAGATGGTGCACACTGCAGTCATTAGGTGTGAATATACCCATCCCCACCTTCCCCCTCCCACCTGCCTGACACCGGATGAATGTTACTACTGTATGTGCACTTCAGTGTTGGTCAGTTAAGTCGATTAATACCAATTTGATGGTGAGTACATGTGGTGCTTGTTTTTCCATTCTTGGGATACTTCACTTAATAGAATGGGCTCCAGCTCTATCTAGGATAATACAAGAGGTGCTAGATTATCATTGTATTTTGTGGCTGAGTAGAACTCCATGGTATACATATACCACATTTTATTAATCCACTCATGTACTGATGGGCACTTGGGTTGTTTCCTCAAGGAAGATTTTCAAAGGATACTGGAAAATACAAAATATATGGAAAAGAAAGGTTTTTTCATTAAAATTTAAAGTTCCTGTACATTAAAAGAAGCATTGTGAGTGAAAAAAATCACCTGCACATTGGGAGAAGCTGTTACTGTAAGATTCCATACATAGACCTGCTATTTGTTATGTGTCAGTCATGTTTGCAGTTATGAGGATGCAGCAGTTAATATAAGAGTCAAAAATTCTTGCCCACATGGACTTCACATCCTGGTCTTACGGCTGGTGTGTGGTAAAATCAGGATTTGAACCTATTTATGCTCATTCTAAAGCTCATATTTATACATCATTTTACAAATTGTGACCTTGGTTAATAGGGGTTCATCTTTGACAAATGGATCCACTCTCAGTTTAGTTAGAATCTGAACATACAAAGATTTCATGCTGTGGAGAATTCTCTAAAATAAAAGTAATCTTGGGAGCACTCAGCCTTGACAGAAGACATTCAGTATCACAATATATAATGATATAAATGTCTCGGGATATTCTGAAAATCAATAAGAAAACAAATTTTAAAAAGCCAATGGAAAAATGTGCAAACTATAGGAATGGGCATTTGATTCAAAAAGAGGAAACAAATAATCTTTAAAAATATAAAACATGCTTTATCTCACTAGTAGTCAGCTTTGACAATCAAAGCAAAATGAGACACTATTTCATATTTATCCAATTGGCAAGATGTAAAGTCAGCCGATATATGTTTTGGAACAGATGTGGATCACTGAACTCTTGTACACTGCTGGTGAGAGTACAAATTGTACACCACTCTTAGAAGAGAACAGACTGCTAATATTTAATAAAGCTGAAGCCACCCATACCTTATGATGGAGACACGTACAAAAATGTTTACTGCAACATTATTTCTAATAAAAATATTGATAAAACACAACTAATTATCCATTAACAGAAAGATGGATGTACATATCATAATTTATCCATCTAGTGAATAGTGAGTAACAGTGATAATGATGGCCTAGAGCTCTATCAACGAAGATGAATCTCACGAACATAATTTGGAACAAAATATAAATT
>NW_012149507.1:5579276-5581152 GCF_000956105.1 Propithecus coquereli
ATTATAGACACAGAACTAGACATCATTACCTCGAAAGAAACATTTAATTCAACTGTCTTATCTTTTCTCTCTATACAGTCCTGGGTTTTGAAAACTTTGAATGAATCAGCAGAGGAGAAGTTAAAAAATTTGCCATGGCTTTAATTGCTTTCCTGTTTTTTCTTTAACCTGATTCACTCTGCTTATTATAACTGATTGATTTGAATTGATGAGTTTTATTGATTTTTGTCATGCCTGATTTAATTCAATCAAATTGCCTTGTTTCAAGTTGTGCAAATGAGTTTTATTTTCTAACCCAATTAGGAAAAACTTAAACAATGTTGTTCACATAAGAACTGGGGAATAACAACTAATTTGTTTGCTACTAGCTGAAGCAAGAAATATATATATAATCCTCATGGTATAATGCTAAATGACACAAATACCTATGCCTTAAAGGCTCAGAGTTAACGCTATCTTTAGGGAATGGTGAATCATAAAAATGACCAGCCATTAGTGACTCAAGATATGAGTCAGCAAGTCTGAGACTCATAGCCATAGTGTCAACCCTAAAGCTCTCAGTGCTTCCAAAGACATGTCTTGGAGGAAGAGTCTTTCCCACTCCCCCCGTCCTGCACTCTGTGCAAATCCCACAAGTCTATTTTACCCTAATTTCACCTGTAGAACATGTCAGGTATTATAGTGCTGGTGGGAAACCACTTTATGATAAAATCTATTTCTGTATCCCATATATGTGGCTTTGTCTGGAGATTACAAAAGGGCCTGTCTTTGGTTGATGTCTAATGTTTCAGAATATGTTTCACATATTTTGGCACACCTTTGTTGCGGGGTAAAATAGTGACTTCACCATCAAACTCATCCTGATTCATGTGCAATTTTTAGTTAAACCCATGCACGGGTATGTTTGATAAAGATAATTTTACCAGGTGTGAAGCCACGTTCAGATAGTAGGTCTGTGTAGTACATGGAAACATACTGGATATAAATATTATTTTATTTAAATGGACAGATTTTTATTATTGTATAATAGCTTTCTCTTCCATTTAATTCTCAACATGAAAATACTCAGAAATAATTTTACCAGGTATGAAGCCACATTCAGATAGTATGTCTGTGTAGTACATGGAAACACACTGGATATAAATATTATTTTATTTAAATGGACAGATCTTTATTATTGTGTCATAGCTTTCTCTTTCATTTAATTGTCAACATGAAAGTACTCAGAAAGAGTTTTAGTATCTACTATCGTTGTAGATGTTAGATATATATCTATATAACTTTAGTTATAAGCATCTCTTAAAAACTTTTTGGACATCTTTAATCCACTGGAAAATGCCAGGTGATTAAATCGTATATTTTATTAGTAACTGCAGTGATTTCTCTTTAGGTCATAAAATTGTCAAAATTATAGCCAACATTAATTTAAGGTAGAAAATAAAATGATATGAAAGAATAATGTATTCTTAATAATTTTGTAAATAAAGTGTGTGAGATTATATTATTTTCACATAACTGCCTTCATTGAATTAAACTATATTTCAGTTAAAATATCTAAGTCAAATTTCCAGATTGTCACACAGCTCTATGCTATGAAATTGAAAAATATTATGTAGAGATATTTCTTTCTTTCCCTAAATATTAATGTACAAATTTCTCTGAAATCGTTTTCTTAATTGGCTTAAGGCTTATTCACTGAATCAAAAATACTATATTTATGTTTTGGTGTACACAAACTATCATACATAGCTCTGCTCATGTTGGCACCATTCTTTTGCTTTCAGTATATTTTCTCTTGACCAGCTTCTAACTTTTTACTTACTTCTGAGAGGAATTTGTCATTGTCTTTGATATTCTGAGTTCAATTACTTTTTTT
>NW_012149507.1:5581202-5583012 GCF_000956105.1 Propithecus coquereli
AAATACTATATATACACATATGCATACTATTAATATATATACACACACATCCACACATTAAAAGCTATTCTTGCTGATATTGCTCTCAGAGGATACATAAGCATTAAGAAGAAATTCTTATAACAACAATTTAGGTAGTGTTCAGAAGGCATGCTAATCAAAGATTTCCAGAACTTTTCCTTTGGAAAGAGTTTTAGGGAAACATCAATCTAAGCACTTTGAGTTCCAGATAAAGGAACTGAGTCCTGATGAGGAAGCAGTTAGTCTAATATCATACAATTTATGGCAACATCAGTGCCGGCACCAATTTGTCCAGGTTTCCAGTTTAGTGTCCTTTTTACCACATCAGTGACATTTGGTGATACATAGAGATAATCAAGGTAGTTTTTTTTTGTTTTGTTTTGTTTGTTTTTAACAATTACTTGGTATTATGCAAGTGCTTCAATGTCTCTTTAAGAAAAAGAAGGCTTTTCTAGGTAGAGATCCTTTAATACAGTATTTGATGGACCTTCGGATATCTAGTTGGCAATACACTGTATATTAACTCTTATTGAATTTTTTGATGTTATTACGTTTCTTCAGCCATTTTTTCCTAAGTTGGTTCTGAATTGCAAATTGAGCCAATGCACCACTGTATTTAGAAAAAGGAAGATATCTTTACTAAATTATTGCAAATATAAATCAAGATTCTAAAGTGATTACAATATTTAGACAACTATTTCCATATCTAAGTGTTCAGGTCTGCGGCAACCTCTTCTAAGCAGTCCCCTCGGACGCTACATCTTTTCTCTGCTCATGTCGTTATAGTGAAAGTAAGGTTTGGCATTCTTCTTGACCTCTTGGAGCCTGTAGTATATTTTCCTGAATATTCCTAGTGGTGACAAACTTCCATCCTGAGAGTGGATGAATCATTTTGCTTTTCTTTCATAACTGATCACCCCCAAATTTAGCATTTAAAAACAATAGCCATTTATTTAATTATGATTCTGTGGGTCAGTAACTTGTGCTGGGCTCAGCTGGCCAGTTATTCTGATCTTGGTTTGGTCTATTTCGACGTCTATAGCAGTGCCTGTGTTGACTGGGATTGTAAAAGGGGGTGTGTGAATGTGTGTGTGTGTGTTTTAATGCTGTCTTGATCCAGTTTTGAGGATCTTGCTAGAGGCTGCTCAGTTCCCTTTCTTGAGCAGCTAATTAAGTCTATACCCCAACAACTTCGTTTGTCAGGATTCTCACACCTCAGGCCATTATACACCAGGCCTAATTGCCCCAGGGCCAGGTACCAGACAACTAGGGACAGCCCCTATATCCTGGAGCCCATGGCATTATTTAAATTAGCCAATCCACAAGCAGCCTGCAAAACCTAGCTAACCTCACTCCACTTGCCCTACATGCACCGTCCCCTACAGCTTCAGTTGGCTCCTAATCTGTCCTTGGGCCCTCTGTGTGGCCCTGCCGGGCAGCCTTCTCTTATTTGGGATGTAAGTAAGAAAACAATTCTGCCTTTCATCTATCTGAATGTCATTGTGTCCTGCCTTCAATATCATCTTTAACTCTTATAAAACAGCAATCTTGCTGGCCTGGAATGGCCACACTCGAGATGGCTTGTCTCTGTTCCACGTAGTCTTACATGTTCCGGCAAGCCAGCAAGCTTGTTCACGTTGTGGTGACAGGATTCTGAGAGGGAAAGCAATGCTCTTGCAACCTAAACTTGGAACTGGCACACTGCTACTGCCACTACTTTCTATTGGCTCAAGAAGCCATAAGACCACCCAGTATCAAGGGTTTAGGAAACAGATTCCACCTCTTCGTG
>NW_012149507.1:5583897-5586318 GCF_000956105.1 Propithecus coquereli
ACATGTCTTCTAATAGACTAAAGCAAACCTTTAACACAAATGTATACACAGGGCCATGATTGATAGATAGTGTGACATATGTGGGGTAACCATACTCCTGATTTGAGTGGGAGGGTCACGCTCACTTCTACTTTTCATTATTGTCTCTGTCTGATCAGGCTGCCATAACAAAATATGGCTTAATCAAGAAAAGTTTATATTCTCACAGTTCTGGAGGCTGGGAAGTCCACGACAAGGAGACAGCAGTGTTGGTGTCCAGTGAGAACACCCCATTGAGTTGCAGAAGGCTACCTTGTCACTGTGCCCTCACATGACCTCTTCTTTGGTGCAGGCATGGAGAGAGCACACTCTCTTGTGTCCTTCTTACAAGGACACCGATCCTATTGAATCCCAACCCTCCATCTGACCTCATTTAACCTTAATTACTTCTTTAGATGCCTCATCTTCAAATAAAATCACACTCGGGATTAGGGCTTCAACATATAAATTTTGGGGAGACACACTCAGTCCATAACAACTATTATTATTTTTTTTGTTTTACTTACTTTTCAGTCTATAAAAGTGTTTCTGTTTTGATCATATATCTAAAATGGTTATTTTAGATATATGCATACTTAAATTCTCTAAGTCTTGTTAGACTGCTCTCTAAGTAGACTGCTGGACCACACACTCCTACCAGAAGTACATGAGGCTCTTTGTTCCTCCACATTTTATAAGGCCTTTTTATTAACTGATTTTCCATTTTTGCCATTCTTATGGGTTATGATAGTCATATTTAGAACTTAATCTTATGTTCATTAATTTATAGCATAGTGCTTTGTGACAATTTCCATTTAGGATAATTTCTATTTAAGACTGAGGAGCAGGGGTTATAGCAGTACTAGGAGTTTGTCTTCTCCGATATGGATACAAACCTCGCATGTATTAAGTTGTTAATATACTACACCAAATTAACATTTGATAAATGAAATCCATTATTATTGTGTAAAACAGAGGAAAGCTGTGTTTCAGTGGAACCAAACTCTTTCAACTATATGATTTTGAGCAAAATTCTTACTCTCTCGAAGCCTGTGATTTTGTACCCATAATGAGAGATATTAACAGGTGCCTCGTAGCAAGTGTTAAATGAAGTCACATAGGGCAGTGCCAACGGGCTGTGGGAAAGGATGTCCATACCTGTGATTCTCCTCCATCTGTCTAGAAGGTCTTCTGTTGACTTAACAAGAATGAATGAGGACCTCTCACACTTTGCCTCTGGCATTGTCTGATTTTCATTTCTAGATTGCCTTTTCCTCCTTGCTAAGAAATTTTATTTTAGTTTTCTGTCTTTGAAAAACGTAACTTTGAGTTTTGTTTGTTTTCTTCAATCCCAAGGCAACTTGAGGGATTTAAGTCACTTACAGTTGGGAGCGGAGAACGTTGTAAGTAAACAGCTGCACTGACGCCTCTGGAGCTGAGTTTCTCCTGGGGTCGAACCCTCTCCTCAACTCAGAGTTAAACACTTCTTTGCCGTTTGGGTAGTCAGCTGGATCCAGCCTTTTTTTACACTCACTGTCAAACAGACGTGGCTTTCTGGGGAATCACATATTGTTAGTAGAGAAAGGAACTGTGTCCCAGAAGTAACGGACGGCAGGGAGGGACAAGGGGAGCTGGAAGGAAATGAGGGTGTGCAGGGGTGGCCTCTGGGAAGGGTTTGCTCAGGTGCTGTCTGTCACATGCGCAGGAGGCTGTTGTGGGCCTCTGCAAAATGCCTGACATCTAGGGTCTGGCAAGACGATCGATGAAGTCTTACCGTCTCTGCCAAGTGCTTCTCAGGGATCTCTAGCACAATTTTCTCCTGTCAATGTTCATCCAAACAAAGGACATTTGGAAAGTAAAGGCACTGTTGAAAATTAACAAATGTTGATTTAGATAAATGATTATTTGCAGGAAAAAAAGATTGCTTCCTTATAGATTTGTGCAAGAAACCAAATTTAATAATATGGGCACTAATGGAGATTGGTTTCAACATAAGTAACAGCTTTGCTTGCCTCAGTTTACTCAGTTCGTGTTTAGGACCTGCCACATTGACCACACCAACCTTGTTACATAAATCCTTTGTCAGCTTCTGAAAACCCAACAATATAGAAAAATGATAGTTATTTGCAGCAACATGTACATTCAAAGGGTTTTTTTTTGTTATTATTCTGCAGGAATGGAACACATATGTAATGTGTGGAATTTAGGCAATGGTTTAATGTATACCAAAAATGTCTCTGTCCATGTTAGATATTTTATAACAAGGAATTCATAAAGGGTCACTTAAGTAGTCAAACTGGCATAACAAGGTGGATTGAAACTATTTTGGGGACTGATTATAAGGTTACAGTAAAAAGTATGTATCTCTTTATGTATAGTTACAATATGGGGTTTCTCTGTTTA
>NW_012149507.1:5590440-5593894 GCF_000956105.1 Propithecus coquereli
AAGGAAAGCAAATTCAATTAAAGAATTAGATTAAAGAAGTTTCATATGAAATGTGTCACTTCTCAGATTACTACAATAATCATATGCTGGAGTATTACAGATATAAAAGCTAATGAATCAAGTAAGCAAAAAATATAAACTTGCCAATTTTTCTATTTAAAGATGCAAATGTAATGTGCTGAAATTTTTAACTACAAGAGAAGTTTCAAAGGAAGGTACTGCTGACTATAAAGTCATGAGTGTAGAAAAACTCACAAGTTACCTGTTCTTACAGTGAAGCTAACATAGGTGGGTATTAATGTTGCCCTTGAAGAACACAAGATCATACCCAAGGTTATCTAATCTAATATTCACTGCCCCGTTTCAGATAAAAACCATTTATCAGAAGGTGAATAGTAGTGATATATGCTCTGAAAAAATAATTTCATATACATGTTTTTAATCGTAGGTACAAAATTGAGCATATGGAAAGCTGTTTCAAAATACTCTTGCCTAAGGCAAAACCCAGATATAAATCCTAATGATGAATATGTGGAAAGACATAGTCTCCAGCCATTTCTAATGTGAACTCCCAGTTGTGAACAACTCATTAATGCTATCAACATCCAATTAAGCAAAATTAGATTATCTAATTTTAAATTTAAAATTAAATTTGTGTGTACTTCAGGAGAGATTTTTTGCTAGACTCAACACCATGACTTTGTAAAGGAGCATGTCTAGCAAGATGAGGAACCTGGAGAAATTCAACACATTTATACTTTTGTTCTTTTCCCTGCGTTCCAGCTCCCTGTGCTTTTACATACCAAATATGCATAGATCATACTTCTGAGACTATTTCGTGCTAAGATCAAGTATACTTTAGAATTAATTGAAGAGTTCTTTAGCAATTAATATCTCATTCTGATGGTACAACTATTGATTTATTGAGCTTTTCTTTGCCATTTTTAGTAGTGATTGATGACCTCGTTTTTTAATTTTACAGATTTTAATTTCAGAGTCACTAATAAAGCATTGGTACATAATTTATGGAGAAATAAAGAAATCAGTAACCCCTGTACAAGGTGAATACACTTAAGCCTCAAAATATATAGTTCACATTCCCAGCTAAGAAAGAAATTAAGGAATAAAAAATATGTTTTGGCTTCTTATTAATCATATAGAATCACCAGAAGGAAGAATACCCTGGCCTTGGGAGCACATGTGACCTTCTGGATTCTTGAGTGCAGCCTTTTGACTGAATCCAAATTTTACAGAACAAATCCTTTTATAAGAAAGGGATTAGTTCTGAGAAGTTTGGATTCAGTCAAGGGACCACACTCGGGGATCTGGAGGGCCACACGTGGCCTTGAGGCTGCAGGTTTCTCGCCATTGTGTGAACAGCTACTTAATCAGATTGAGTCCAGATGCAGTTTTCATCCTGAAAGTAAAGCTCTAAGGTGATGGAATATTATACCTCATTACACCTCAGCTGAAAAAAAATAGAGTTGTTCCCCTATTTACCCCTATCCAGTGTTTTGTGTATCAAATGGCAAAAAAAAGCTACTTTTTGAAAGTCTATCTCATCAGTTAATTGTCATTACTGAATGCTTATCTGTTTGAACAGTTTCATCGTGCAGCATCATGTAAATGAGACCTTAGAGTGCAGGATGAAAAATGATACAAATGATTGCAACCAATATAGATTAGGGTCTATGTGTCATTCATTTCTCCTAACAACTTTGTCCTATAGTTTCAACGTATTATCTATCTGAGGGAGAGAGAAGAAAAAAAAAGTATGCCCAAAACAATACCATCCTTTGAAAGACACAATTTAGGGGAAGGAAGAGAAAGAGGTTTCTGCAAAAACAAAACAAAAACAAAAGCAGATAAATTTTTAGCAGCAAAGAAAGAGAACTAGGAAAAAGTAAAGAGCTAGAAGTCAGAGGAGGAAGATGAGCGAACAAGCACTGGGGCTGGGGATGAAATAGCATCTCCCACATGGCTACTGTGTGTCAGGGGCCTCACTGGTATTCCATCACTTAATCTTTCTGTTATCTAACTGGCCTGTTACCTAAGTGGAAGGTAACTTTTTTTTTCTCAATTGATAGAGGATAAAATTTTAATTTAAATGAGGATCTCAAAATCTGTTTAAATAAGAAATAAAATGTGTCATTTGATGTCTTCTCTCCATGCATTTGAGAAAAAAAGAAAAAAAACAATGACTAACTTCTGGATTTCCAAAGAAAATTATTTATACCGTGAGAAAAAAAGGAGTATTTATGCCTTTGACAAAACAGAGATGTTCATTTAAATATCATTTCAGGATAGTATTTTATTAAGTAAAGCAATCAATTGAAATTACATACCTCAGAGTTTACGGGTTAATTTAATAAGACACAACAATATCAGAAGTCTGGGTTTTGTTTTTGTTTTTGTTTTTTTTCTTTTGCAAAGTCTCATTATTAGATTTAACCTTTTAAAGACTAATTCTTTGATGTTCTTTGGTGAGGATTAATTTTTTTTTTTTTTTGCTTTTCTTTAAGAGGTAATATTTTTTCTTACCTTCTATAGCTTCTTTTTTTATTTGTTTGTTAATCATCAATTAGAAAGCCTTACAGTTTCAAAGCTACAAACTGGAATTTCATTGGTGAGCTCGAGAAGAAGGAGCAATGTCTGGGAAACTCAGCTCTTATGTTATGGAAAGGAAAAGATCAGAAATGATAACTAAGAAATGGCAGGTGGAGTATAATGGTTTAGACCTGCATTGCTTTGTATCTACATTAGTAATTTAAAGTCCAACATCTATAAATGTTAGAACTGCTTGGGGAACCTATGTCTGCCTGAAGTCAAAACTTAAGCTGGCTCAATTATTCCTTGGCTTTCACTCCAAAGAGGTAATCAGTAAATATATAAAATTTAAGATGAATGAAAAAAAATTAGAAAGGGTAACAAATTTGACACCAGAAAACAATAGTAGGGAAAGGATTTACATTAATAACAAAGAGCAAAAAGGAAAAGAGTAAAAACTGTAGCTTCACCAGAATGGCAGACTATAATAATTTGAAAATCCATCCACAACCTAAAAAATGCTGGATATCATATGAATAATGTTGTATAGCCAAATTTATAAGAAAGAAAGAAAAACACACAGATGACA
Source organism: Propithecus coquereli (assembly GCF_000956105.1). Lineage (NCBI taxonomy): Eukaryota > Metazoa > Chordata > Mammalia > Primates > Indriidae > Propithecus > Propithecus coquereli. The sequence goes on from NW_012149507.1 coordinate 5,593,577, forward strand.
GAAATTAATAAGAAACAAAAACAAGAATAGAAAGTAAAATGAAATGGTACTTAATAAATGTGTATTTTATCCAACTTGGGAAAGTAGAGGCATGAATATGAACATCCTTTAGAAACAGATCTTGAGCCCACACGAGGGGGTGATTTGAATCTGGACCCTCCTTCAATAAAGTCAGGGCTTCAACAAGCTTTACACAGTAAAGTATTGACTAGAAATACTCTTCAGCACCGGGTGACAGCAAGACACTTGTCTGTGTGTAGGGGGCTATTGGTGACAAATAGAAGTGTCCTGAGAAATTACAAAACTCCAAGTCTATGT
>NW_012149507.1:5594478-5603164 GCF_000956105.1 Propithecus coquereli
AAAAAAATATATGCAAAAGAGATTAGAAACCTGGATGGTAGGTTTTGTATTACAAATAATAGTTTTATAAAGAACAAACTAGAGTCTATGATAGATAGAAAGAGCAAAACTGAAAGAGAAACATTTGATAAGGAAAAGGCTTTTTTTCCAGAATTGATGAAAGTAAAAAACCTTATATTCAAAGCATATCAAGTAAGATAAAAGTAATGGAAGTGAGGAAAACCAAAAGCAAGAGAAAAGAGAAAATTCTTAAAAAGATCTAAATTAAAAGAATAATTTATCCATAAAGAAAAAATAATTTCATTTAATACAAAATTCACAGTAGCAAAACATAGGAGAGAAGACAATAGTGCTAAGTGGAAATTGTCTAATGAAAATCGAATATACAGCTAAATCGCCATCCGGGAGTAAGGGCACACAGACAAATATAGACTGAGATAATTTACCATTTTTGACCCTCACTGAAAGAATAATTGATGGACAGATTTCATGAAGATAGTATTTGAATAAAAGAGAGAAATGCCACAGTGGTGAACAAAGAGAATGATTAACATGTGGGTAGATCTAAATAAGTATTAACTGTGTGGAATAATAATACTTATTAAAGGAGTCATTGTATAATATTACTCTTCTATGACTGAAAATACATTGAGAAATATTCAGAGGGAGATCAAAACATCAGTTTTTATTAGCCAATATATTTCTGTGTATTAGAATATATGATTTAAATGTGGAACTGCACTGGTTTGAAAATCTACTTTGAAATAAATTTACTCCCCAAATGGTAGCCACTCTGCAATTTTTAACTGACCAAGAGCACATATACACTTTGTAAGCAGCCTGATGCCAAAGACAAGAGCAAGGAGTTTACAAAGCCATGCTCAACTTCCCCCAAATTCACTAATCACATGACTTACCACTTCTCCTTGTAGAAGGTGTATCAGCCAGATTAATAGAAATTACTGTATTTATATATAACTAATGCAAAAACCTTCATGGCTTACCACAGCAAAGCTTTCTTTCTTGCTCACATAAGGATCACTATTGTTCATCTATGGACTCTGCTCCATGACTTCATTCCCACTCTCGTTGCTGGCAGGGGAGAGGTCTCTCTTCGGGGCATGATGATCTCATGGCTAAGAAGGCAAATACATGGCAAACCACATGATGGCTCTTCCTTTGGGAAGCTGTACAAGTCATATTTATTTATATTCCATTGGCTAAACTTTCATGTAGATAAGCCTAATCTGAACAAATAATGTAACCTACTAAAGGATGAGTGAGTGAGGGAGTAAGGCACAGGACACCCCTCTAGTGTCCCTCAGTCTGTAAGGAAAAAAGGAGCCAGAGAAAAGATCTGCCCCAAGTCAATAGTGATCAATTTTGTATGTACGTGGGTGTGTGTGGAGCCAGGTGGCTATAGAACAAGCTAAGATTAATATTCTAGAAAATAGCATGGAATATGGGAGGAGTGATAAAAATAAATAACAGTTTTCAAAAGAAAGTGCTAATTTTAGACATTTGTAAGATTCATGTGCATTTTAAAATGTCAAGTATTATAGAAGTTCATAGAAATTAAATACAGGAAAATAAAGAAGGAGGAATAACTTAAATTTGAGCAAATAAATTTAAACTTAAAGTTGAGCAAATTTCTATCCTGCCAGTGGATGGAAAAAGCAAAGAAAAAGCAGGTTAATTTGAAGCACAGCGTGAGATGGTAGAATTAAATTCAAATATATTACTAAGCATAAAAATGTAAGTTAACCAAACTAAGAAGTTAAAATACAGAGATATCTAGACTGGACAAGACAAAAAAAAAATCATCTATATGTTATTTTCCTGAAATATACAAGAACATGGAAAGTTTGGAAGTAAAAAAAAAAAAAAAATAATGTCAGGCAAGTGCTTACCCAGGTGACTATAGGAAGCTGTTCTAATATTAGACAAAATAAACTTTAAAAACTGAAACTACTTATCGATAAAGAGAAATACTGACTACAATTACACACACACACACACACACACACACACACACACACACACACATATAAAATTGCTGCACCCTCGCCATAGCACTTGCTGCTTCACCTTGTGCTTTTACATTATGGAGGTGGCTTCTTTCCTTAAAACTCGTGAACCAACTTCTGCTGGCTTCAAACTTTTCTTCTGCAGCCTCCTCACCTCTCTCAGCCTTCACAGAATTGAAGAGAGTTAGAGTTACAGCCTTGCTCTGGCTTAGGCTTTGTCTTAAGGGAATGTAGTGGCTGGTTTAATCTTCTATTCAGACCACTGAAACTTTCTCCATATCAGCAATAAGACTGTTTTGCTTTCTTATCATTCATGTGTTCACTGGGGTAGCACTTTCACTTTCCTTCAAGAACTTTTCCTTTGCATTCACAACTTGGCTAACTGATCAGCGCAAGAGGTCTAGCCTTTGTCCTATCTCGGCTTTTGGTGTGCCTTCCTCACCAACCTTAATAATTTCTGGTTTTTCACTTAACGTGGTTCTTCCTTTCACTTGAATATCCAGAGGCCAAATTGTAGGGCTGTTAAATGGTCCAATTTCAATATTGTGTGTTTCAGGGAATAGGAGGGCCTGAGGAGAAAGAGGGAAGGCAATGGCTAGTTGATGGAGCAGTCAGAACACACACATTTATGAAGTTCACTGTGTAATATGGGCACAGTTTGTGGTGTCCCAAAACAATTACAGTAGTAACATCAAAGATCACTGAGTTAGTTCATTTTGCATTACTATAACAGAAATATCTGAAACTGGGAAATTTATAAAGAAGCGGTTTATTTGGGTCATAGTTCTGCAGACTGTACAAACACAGTGACATCTGCTCCTGATGAGGGCTTCAAGGAGCTTCCAATCAAGGCAGAAAGCAGGGTGGGGCCAGGTAGGCCTGCCACATGGTGAGAGAAGGAGCAGAGGGAGGGAGGAGGCGGTGGCAGGCTCTTTTAAACAACCAACTCTCGTGTGAACTAATGAAGTGAGAACTCACTAATTACCTTGAGGAGGGCACCAAGCCATTGAGGGATCTGCCCCTGTGACCCAAACACCTCCCACTTGGCTCCTCCTCTAGCATTGGGGATCCAATTTCAACATGAGATTTGGAGGGGCCAAACATTCAAACCATATCAGTCACTGATCACAGATCACCATAACAGATATAATAATGATGAAAATTTTGAACTATTGAGAGAATTATCAAAATGTGACACAAAAACATGAATGGAGCATATGTCGTTGAAAAATGGTGCCAACATACTCGATTCTGGCAGAGTTGCCATAAAATTTCAATTTGTGAAAAACACAATATCTACTAAGTACAATAAAGTGAAGTGAATATGCCTATATTTTACTTGGAGTCACCATAAAACCACTTAATAACAAGCCATGTTATTACACAATTCTGCCTCTCTGATTCTGAAGAAGCTGCTCAACAAGATTAGCAACTCACTTACCTAAATCTCATGATGCAACCAAAGAAGCTACTCTTGCATATTCAACATTGTCTGTGTTTAAAAAAACACTTTGGTATCATGTCTTAGTGGGATATATTCAGAGTTCTGAGTTTCTTACGGAAATTGTTCTTTGTATATTTCTTTGAATAGCAATAGGAAAATCAACTGTTATCCTTTCTCAAGGAGCTAAAGGGGGAATACACTTGCAGGTGAAATAAATTGTTTTCTTTCTGTTGAAATGAAACTATAATCTATGTCCTCAGCAGCATATGTAAATAGCAGATTGAAACTGGTCACCGAGAATTTTCTGTTCCTGACAACATCTGTTATATTTGACAGATACTGCAGTACCCACATCACATCAAGTAAAATGAGACTGCATAGAAAGCAGAAACTCCCAGTGTTTCAGCTTCCTTTCTGAACAAAAACACCATTAACTCAAACACTAGATTCTGAACTGAATAAACTGTATATAGTGTTTGTTCCTTATGGATTAGAGGCATGTGTGATTTCAATGATTAAAACATCACATTCTTAACTCCCTGCTTCCTGACAGACAGGTGATCTGGTTTACTTAGTCTTGCATTTGAGTTCATAACGTTTCAAAATGCTTTCCTTTTTCCTATGACTATCAGAAGAGAGAAGCAGAATATCTAAAAAGTGTGAAATATCTAATCCCAATCATAAGGACAACATCATAATGCTAACAAATGTGTTTGCAAAAACATGAACAGCAAAATGACTCAAAAGGAAATGCAAATAAGAAGCACATTAGACATTGTTTAATTTTGCTGGTATTAAAATGAATGAAAATTAAAACAAAATTTAGGTATTAATGTAATTTACAAGGCATGCGATTTAAAATGTCATATGCAACTAAAAACTAGTGATAGTGCATTAAATGCATAGTACCGCAATCTTATATGACAAAGTAAAATATAAAACAAAATATAAGGTTCAAATAATATTATTTATATATATACATACACACATAGGATAAGAATAAAATCAGAAATAAATATCATAAAGATATATACTCAAAATCATACATCCTCAAAACATATCAAGCATCAACTGATATAACTGCAAGGAGAAGTACATGTCATATTAGTAATTACATTGGAAATTTTAATGTACTCTAGTCTCCTAAACTGAAAGTTTAAGAAGATAAAACCTAAGCAGCAATACCAAGCTTCTAAACAACATAATTAATAATGTTAATCAATATATAATTCAAGTCAAGATTTTAGTTGAATATAATGAGAAACTTGATAAACTTTTTCTGAATTAAAAATAAACATTTGCAAAAGGAAACACAGTAAAGCCTTCAGAATGTGGCCAAGAGATGGGAATGAAAGACAGAAAATACAAAGAAAAATGTAAACTTTGCTCCAGCAATTCAACTAATTTAATTAGATAGCCTACAAAAAATCTATATGGTTTATTTAACTAATTCAGAAGAAAATACATGTATGCATGTGTTTATTACAGTGTTATCTATAGTGAGCTTTGGTTTATCCTATCTATATATTAATATTATTGAATTCAATTCAATAGGAAGCTGTGGAGAACCTAGTGAAAAAAGTATTTGATTAATTAAAGAGAGAAGATTGTTTTCCTGATGAAACTAATAACCTACTACTTATTGAGCACTTAGTATGTGTCAGTTCCTATAAAAATATATTATACATGATACGTTACACTTAAATTATGACAAAACAAGCACATAGGAGCATGACATACACAGTGATGAAGAATGGGAATACCATGCCTTTCACACAGCACGCATGATATTATGTGTTGTGTAAATAATACAAGGATCTTGAGTAATGTGTTGGCTAATATTGTATCACTGGCTTTTTGCAGTGGTCCTCAACTGGTGTGCCATAGAACACTGGTGGACCAAGACACCTCAGGAGTTGGCTTGCATATTGTTATTAATGTATGTGATTTGTTTTTCTACAACCGATCATACATATCATCATTGCAACCAGTCAGATAAATGTTGATCTGAGAAGATTATATGACTTGGCACAGAATAGATCACGGACTTAAAAGAAAATATGTGAGAGAACTTTGCTTCTTGAAGGAATGAAACTGCATGTGGGTAGTTCTTGTAAAACAGCAAAAACAGGGCTAAAGAGTAATGAAGAACATTGTTTTTCTAGATACTAGGAAACATTGCTATACTGCAATAATAGTAGTGTGATAATTATCGTTGACCTGTTTAGCTGGTTTTTCCACCGTTTGTCCCAAAGAGTGCTATTAGCCTAAGAAGGAGAACAACTGGGTTAATGACTATCCTAAATTCATTTTCCTATCACATTGAACTCTTTGCTGGCCAAAAAGGAGCAAACAATCCAAAATAAACCCAACAAAAACCACACCAACAAAATTAATTACCTTTATGAGCTGCCAAGTCTCCTTAATGTTATAATTTACTAAGTCCTATCCCTATTTTTCCAATTGCTAGGAAAACCATCTGTGTCCTGCCATTCAAGACTTCATGGTAGCTTTCTATGTCTCTAGAAATGTCACTACACGTACACGTACACACGCACACACAGAGCTAGACTGATTAGATAGGCATTTCAAGAAGACCTAGTCGGTAACAGCACAGTTCAAAGCATCTGCAAACCCAGAGGCAGCTCTAGAACTAGTATAAAGTCAGAGCTTGAGGTGAGTAGCTGGATTGGAAAGTTTGGGTAGGTGGATTGCTTTGTAGCTGGTCGGAGTGGCAAAGTACACTTAAATTGTCTGATTATTTCAAGTGGTGTGGGAATGTCCAATGGAGACCGTATAAGGGGCAAAAGCCGCATGCTTCCAAGTGATCCATTGGCACAACTACTGGTTAAAATCTCTTCTGATGAGTCAGTTGGATGTCAGATGACACTTTCAAGACTTGAGTTTTTAGAAATCACTCTGATTTCATAATAGTTCATATGTCTATTAATTAAAAGTAATAGTAATTTTAAAATATATATTTTTAAGGATATTTTAGTGTTTAGGAGAGTAGATTTTGGAAGAGATGCGGAAACCTGGAAAATGATACATCCTTGAAAAAGAAAAAGAAAATACAAGAAAGCCTCATCTCTGCTAGTAAGAGAACTAAAGCTCAAAGTGCCAAAAGATTATTAAAACTTATTACAAAAGCCACAAGATGGCATGTATGCATGTAAATATGCTAAGAAATATTAATATATAGGTCATTCTATTGCCAAGAAATATTTAGATTATCCAGAGCAGAGGCCTCAGTGATAATCTAATCACCAGTATAAAGTCATTAAATAATGAATGTCATACCTTGTTAATTACATAATAATTATAATTACTGTTTTAACATGAGGGATAAACCACAATTTGACCTTGAGAAATAATTGAACATCTCTGGAAAGTTTCCACATCTGTTGTATAAAGTGGCTTGATTATATTCAGGCTCAACAGGAAATTATTAAGAACCTAGGACATGCAGGTGTTTAAACATAATGTTTTAAAACGTCTCTTTTAACAATGTTTATTGAGTATCTTCTTTCTGACTGGCACTGTGCTAGATATGAGGGATTCAACAGTGAACAAGACATAGCCCTTAGGAGAAACTGAGAAGGGAAAAATTATTTATAATGTAGAATAATGAGTGGAAAAGCACAGAACAGTAAGAGAATTATATGGACAAATAATCCAGGCTTACAGAATATGAAAACAATTTTAAGAGAAAGGGACATCTATCTATATGGAGACAATTACATGTATGACTCCATCTTTATTAACAACCCATTAAGTCAGGTAATGTGATCCTTAATTTATAGATAAAATTGAGGTTTAAATAATATACCCCTTATAATATAACATATATGTATATAGAGAGATTTATTTTATATGCATATAAAATAAATCATATATTCATATATAATCATACATATATATTAGTTAAAATAATATATGCATGGGCAGATGGCTGAAATGGTATTCTCCAAATCTTTATAATGATTCTTTATCTCAGTGGTGTGATTTTAAATGAATTTTAATTTCATCTATGTACCTTTCTGCATTTTAAAATTTTGAACATTGGCTGGGCACGGTGGCTCACACCTGTAATCCTAGCACTCTGGGAGGCTGAGGCGGGTGGATTGTTTGAGCTCAGGAGTTCAAGACCAGCTTGAGCAAGAGCAAGACCCCGTCTCTACTAAAAATACAAAGAAATTAGCCAAACAACTAAAAATAGAAAAAATTAGCTGGGCATGGTGGTGCGTGCCTGTAGTCCCAGCTACTGGAGAGGCTGAGGCAGGAGGATTGCTTGAGCCCAGGAGTTTGAGGTTGCTGTGAGCTAGGCTGACACCACTGTGCTCTAGCCCAGGCAACAGAGTGAGACTCTGTCTCAAAAAAAAAAAAAAAAAGAAAAGAAAAAAAACTGAATTCAGATTGGTATAAAGAAAAATCAGAACTTACTGACATATAAATATTAATAGAAAGTGAGAGCTCACTGTAGGCATGACTGAATCCAAGAGTTCAAATTAGGCTCCCAGGACAGAGGCACATCTCATTTTCTTTGACTCTCCTTTTCTGTGTTATGATTTTATTCTCAGTTTGTTTTCCCCATATGATCACAAACATGACCACAAGCAGCTGTGGGCATACGTTTGACAAGTAGAGCAAGGCCAGAGGAAAGGATAACCTGTTCGCCATTGGTTGCACAGAAGTATCCGGTTGACTTTCATTGGACTGCCCAAAAGATGGTGCCCATTCATGAATAAACCCAGCGACTCTGTCCAAGTCTGCGTACATTTAAAGACTTCTACACTACTAGCCAAGAAAAATGGACTCCCCACGGGAAAAATCAGGATGCTATTAGCAGAGGAAGAGGGGATTGATTTAGGACAGGGACGAAACAACAGATGTCTGTAAGAGTTAGTCATTTAAAAACAAACAGAAGCCAATGAATAATTAAGTTTACTGAGGCATTGAAGGGCTAATTAAGAAAAAAACCAAATCATAAGAAATATGAAATAAGGTAAATGTATTTGTTAAATTCACAGAGAAAGCAGAATTATTCTGAGCTCAAAATTGATGGAGGAATCCATGAAGAAAAGATGAATACGTAGAAATGCAAATTTATTTTTCGATATTCAAAATGCATGCATCCATGCTTTGTAAAATTTGTTCATGTGGGTTTTTTTCTGATTTTGATATTTCTGTTATATAAATTTTTTTTTATTTTATT
>NW_012149507.1:5604509-5651111 GCF_000956105.1 Propithecus coquereli
ATAAAAACATAAATTTATTAATTAAGTGAAGGAGCAAAGCGTAGAACTAGCTAGAGGAAGAGCATTGCAGGCAGAAGAAATTGCAAGTGAGTTGTTTGCATCCTCATACATTTGAAGACAGCAAGCAGAAAAAGTGTGTAATAATAAAGCAAAGTGAGAAATCAGTTTTAAAAATTTAGTAAAAAGAGCAATGTATGTATTTGTACATGGTATACTTTTAATCCTGTATAAATATGTATAGGAAACGCCTAATTAGAAAAACAGAAAATGATTAAAAGTAGAATTAAGGATGATTTTTGTTCAATTTTCACTCTTCTGTAATTTCAATTTTCTTTAACAACCATATTTTCCTTTTACACGAGAATTTGTTTTGTTTTGTTTTTTTAAATCATTGAACAGGAGTGGATTGAGCAAGTAGAAGAACTGCACAATTATAAAATGTGGAATAAAACCACATACCTGACATTAAATATCAAATTTTCTACGTAAAAGCGTGCCAAGTTCTCGGTCTTACACAAAAACTGATAAAAAGAGATCACCATCAGTAAAATATTTTTCATCCTCTTGCCCGAAGAATTGCTCTGCCAACAAATACCCAGGCGCGCAACTTACTGTCCTATGGTGAGAACATCAGCATTGCGCTTAATTTAATTTATGACTTCATAGCAACTCACCAATTTTGAGATAATATCTGCTCATTCTGTATTAGTTTAGTGAAATATCTACGAAGGCACAGTTGAACCCTTAGCAGATGGCAAGCCTCAGTCCCTGAAATGGGATTATAATTCCTTCTTTGCCAGGGAGTTGACAGATGGGTGTCATTCACATACCTCCAGGGCAGAGAACGCATGCACAGCGATTACACAGGACAAATGTGTTTAAAAAGCACATTCTGGTTCTGCCAGCTAAATCAATAAGTGAAAACTGAGAGTTGGAATTATCAAGTCATGGTGGGTCTGGAAATTGCTTTTAACCTTTGCTTTCATTTGTTACTGCCAGCTCCTTAGAGGAACATTCAAAATATGAGTGATCAAGTAGCACAGTGGCATTCTGATTAGGCTACTATGTATATAGATGGGTTATCAGCATTGCTGGATCTAAGCTGAGTCTCTTTCTCTTCAGATTGCATCTCCAGCACATTCCCGAGGCCATAAAAATGTGTGGTCAGAGTAGTTTTTTTCACATGCTGGATGCTTTCAGGTAGCCACAGACATGTCCACAGAGAGAACAGCATATGCTGAGCATTCTGAAAGGTCAGCAAAATTGAGCATTCAATTTGCTTTTAGTTTGTACTGAGCTAGGATTAAACTGAGCTGGTGCCTTTGCCCTCGATTGAACCCAACCTGGAATTATAGGTTCCTGTGATTCAGCTAAATGTTTATTTGCATAAAAATAGCCAATAATTTCTTCTTCCAGTTCTGTTTATTCTTTATTATTATTGGTGATGTGCTCAATATATTTTTTTTTTTTTGGTTTGTTTATCAGTTAGGGTAACATCAGCTGCCATAACCACCTGTGATTGCTACTAAAAATATTTATATTAATATTTACATCAAGTTTACAGTGCAATATGGTTACATCTAATCAGCAGGTGGATTTCTTCCACATGGTCATTTAGGGATTCAGGCTTCTGTTAAATTGTGGATACATCATCTGCTAGAGCCCTCAGAGTCCTCTGCATCCAATTCGTGAGAGGAAAATAGCAGAATGAAAATGCCCCATCCGATTTTTACAAACTCTAAGGTGAAACTTATTCTTTCTAGTCCTGTTTCACAAGCAAAAACTAATAATATGCCCATATGGCATAGAATTCATGTGGGACTAGGACATGAATCTAGCTCCTTGCTTAGCAGGCAGCCACTTAGTACCTTCTGGAATGTGGAGCATGATTTTTTTTAAATTTTGCATTTATTTTTTTGTTAGTCATCTACGCCAGAGTGACTCTGATTGGGTTCTTGTTAGTACTCGGCAATCTTTGGAAAATGATGTGTCAAAGTTCCAGTCCTTTCCCTTCTAGGGTCAGAACTTTGTTGGAGAAAAGAGTTTGGAGGGAGAAGAATGACTGAAGACTTTCTTCCAATCATCTCAAGTCCCAGAACATGTGGGTAGTGGATTTGTCACTTATCTACCCACACAATTAGGGAAGGACCTATTGTTGGCTCCCTTAGGCAATGTCTAGTCAGAGACAATAAACTCTTGACTGTTGGTAGCCTCCCCCACCATTTTCCTTGATACATATTTCTTATTAGTAATGTTCTTAAATTCTTGAACTGAGGCAGCATCACACACTAGAAAGAGCATGGGCTTTGAGATTAAGCAAGGACAATACTGACAACCTGTTTTATTGTTTACCAGTATATGACCTTCAGTGATTAATTGAAACTAAGCCTTGAATTCTTTTCCTTCCAATTGGTGGCACATCTGATTTGTCATTGATCCTGACACATATTTAGCACTAAGTGAACAATGTGTATTTATTTTCTCACCTAGATAATAGTTGCAACAAATTATTCAGAAGCAGAGCATTAGAGAAGTAAGCTTTGAAGATTTTTTTTTTTTTTTTTTTTGGTAATGAATATACCTAAAGCCAGTAAGCTTTATAAGGTTCATCATAATCCCAGAAGAAATATTAAATCTTTGGTTCTTTCTTAAATGGAGAAAAATTATTTTAAGGTCCATCTTAGCCTGCTTTAAAGTTTTTCTAGGAAATTAATTGAGGACTAAAAAGATAGATGAATCAAGGGTAAGGATGAGAGTAAATATTCTCCAATTATCCTTCTGAGGAATAAGAGTGATTCTCGAGTCCTTTTTCTTCATGGCTGCCAAGATCTCCCGCTTTGGCAGAGTAACTGCTATCAGTTGCACTTTTCCGAGGGCGATGTCCAATTGTTCCAGCTACTATTTCTGCCTCCCAGTCCAGAGGCATGAAGGGAGGTATTTCCAGGCAATCAACTCCCATTCCTCCTTTTCAAGGATAAAAAGACAATATTGAAGCAATTATTATTTCATTCCATTCTTAAGCACTTTGTGCTATTGCATGCCAGGTGTTGTGCTTGGTTCTAAGAATAGCAACTGGAAAAAAGATGTTTCTGTTTTTTTGAACTGTTTACTGCACAACTCTATTTGGATATCCCTTGCATTCAATAGGTCCAAAAGTTAACTCCACACCAAATGGTAGATTTAATTAATAAAGCTCAAGCATTAGCTTCATAAGCATAGGTAACTTCCAATGCCATGAGAGTGATGCAGTAATATGTTCACATGGTCATATGGTTAAAAAGGGGCCTACAAATTTCATAAGCTTCAAGCTCCACAAATCCTAGCTTTATCTTGCTCCTGTCAAGCCTGACCCTCTCTCAGTATTATCTATCTCAGAGTATGTGAACTATTAATACTATGCATTAAGTTGCTTTAGCCAGATATCTTAGCATTTTTCTTCACTACTCTCTCTTCCTCATTCCCTCCATACAAACCAACAATTTAATTTGCTCATAATCAACAATGCCACTCTTAGCTCCTAAATTCAGGGCAATCTATTCTATATTCTCAATAAAACCACCCTATTAGGATCTCAATTTTCTCTTGCCTAGATTTACACAATATGCATTTTATAACACAATATGCTCCACTCTGGTCCTAATGAATTAGAAACTAGGGTTGGAAGTTAAAAAACATATGTCTTTTTAACAAGCAACCTTCATGATTCAATGCATACTCAAATAGAAAACTACTGGCTACCAAGTGTCTGGCATCCAATAAGCAAAGAAAAATTTATTAAATTAATGAAAAAATAAATAATATCCTTCATCAGCAATAGTTTTTATAAGATTCCCATACTTTCTTGTAATAAACAGAAGCAGGGAGATGTGTGTGTATTTGGAGCTTGGACACCCCCTGAAATATTTGTAACAAGGATTATAACAGTTTGGTCTGTATATCTGCACATTACATTGAGTGAGGTCATTCGAAAAACAGAGGACTAATAAATGTAAAAGAAAGTGATAACATTAATATCTATAATGTTTAATGGCCTTTTAAAAATGAGAAAAAAAGTTATTCCAATAGAAACAGGCAAAGGTATGAATTGAAATACATAAAAATAAGTAGACATAACTGGTCAAAGAAATGCAAAAAGCTCAATCTCACTGCTATTTCAAGAAATACAAAGCAGACAATAACTAGACATTATTTTCAACTCTCTAAATGGTAATATTTTTACAAATTATGTTTCTTTTGGTCAATAGTGCATGGAAGTGGGCACTTTCATACACTGTTGCTAGGAGAGTAATCGGTCCAGGTTTTTTGGAAGAAACTTTAAAAATATGCTTAAAAGTTTTAATGTGTACAATATTTGATCTAATAATTTAATTTTTAGGAATTCAAGAAATAGTGAGAAAAATACTCCAAATTTCAGATATAAGGATGCTCATTACCAAGTTATTTGTAAAAAAGAAATTCTAAGGTACCCTGGAAGTCCCCAATGGGATATTGGTTAAATAAATGGTACTGCATCCAGACAGCATAAAAAGCACTATGGTACCAAGAGCCACTTCTGGAAAAAGACAAATCATAGTACAAATACTGGGTGATTACTATATAGACTTGCAACTTACTTTCATTTTCTAAATTTCAGTGAGAGTAATAAACTTACCTGGTAGACTGATAAGTGGGAAGTACTATTGTAAAGCACTCAGTACAATGCCAAGCAGATAAAAATATTCTTTAAGAATATTAGCAATTATGAATACACTGCAACAACTGGAAATTTATTTTATAGCATGAGCAGATGTTCATGGGCATAGTAAATGAAAAATCAAGTTTCTGAAGAATGTATATAGGATTGCCCTCATTTCCTATTTAAAAAATATTACCTCTGTCTCTGTCTCTCTCTTTCTCTTTCTCTCTCTATTTGCCAAAATTTTATCAGTGTTTAAATTTTGATTATAGGCTTATGAATGATATTTTTTGTGTGTGTTCCTTGCTGTTTTCTGCAAACAGTACATATTGCTTTTGTAAGTAGAAGAGAAAAAGAAAGCAAATAGATAGTCCAGAATGTTTACAATGAGGCCTGGTTTAGGAAACAATATATTACCATCTAGAACAAATGCAAAAGACCATGGCTGCTCAGAAATGACGTTCCCAGATGTGGGCAGTGAGAACTTTGATAGCAAGAGCACGATTCTGAAAGAAGGCTTACACTTTGGAAGATACAACATAGCACTTGGTAGTGAGAGAGAGAGGGACCCTCAGAACTCCCGTGGTTCTCATGCCTTATAGAGGTTCACAGGGCAAGCATATTGCAGGCTTCTTGGTCCTCTTTGAGAAATCTTTGTCACTCACGTCAGATGTGCCTGCTTTTAATTTGGCCAAGAACACTTATAACTCATTTAATTTCTCTGCACCTTCTATAACTCATATGTAAAATGGAAGTAATAAAAGTAGCTATCATGTAAGATGGTTTTGAGTATAGTACCTGCTGTGTAGCGTGCACACTTCAAATGTTATTAGTTATTAATGTGCTTTTCCTTTCTATTATAAGAAGGAAATATTTACTTGCTCCTCTCACCTTTCTGAATTAAACAAAGGAAAACAGGAGATTATTTTGCCTCAGTATATATGACACTAAATAGGGAAATTGGATATAATATCATCTGTTTAAAAAATAAACAATGTGTGACTAGTAATTACTCTCCAATAAAATCTATCCTACTGGGTAAGTGAATATTCACCTTCTGCACACAATGAGTCAATGAACTACAGTATTGATGTCATACCATAAATTCACATTTATTTGATTGAATTTGACATATTTTCTAGAGTTCACTAAAGATTTAAGCCCTAATTTTAACATTCACTTTTTCAACAAGCATTTATTATATATCTGATATTATTCTATGTGCCAGGAATACAAAAATAGGAAATATGGCTCCTTTTTGAAAAAGAAACCCTTGTCTAGTAGAGACAAAATGTATAAATAAATTATTTTCATGCAATGGTACATATAATATTTCAATGATCCAGGATACAGAAATAGTAGAATGATTGATTAATTATTTGGTGGTAGTAAAATTCAAGGATGGTTTGGAAGCGATGACACCTGAACTAAATTTTAAAGAATGAAGAGATATTTGCAGGTGATCAAGGATAAAGTGGAGAACATTCCATGAAGACAGAGTAACAGGGAAAGTGTCACGGAAGTATGAAATTATATGGAGCATTTGGTAAAGTATAAAGTCTGGAATAACTGGAGTATTAGAGTAGGAGGATATTGGAAAATGGGATTATATATGTTGGCAGGACCAAATCAATTTAAGTCTTGAGTGTCATGCTAAAGTTTTAAAATTCACCACAGTAGTGAAGTGTAGTTACTAATAAAAGTTTCTAAGTCTGGGAGTGATATGGTCATGTTTGCAGTTTAGCTAAATAATTAGTCAAATATGGAGGATGAGTTTGAAGTTCACCTTGAGTAAATTTTTCATTTAGATGACCTACACTTAAGCATCTGGCATTGCTACTTACTCAGTGTGTTACCTTGGACAGTTTAACCTGCCTGTGCTTTACTTTCCTTGGCTGTAAATGAAGATAGCAAATCCTGTCTCAGAGAGTCATAGTAAAACTTAAATGGATTAATAGGTATAAAGTGCCTAGAGTCCTGCTTGGCACATAGCAAGGGCTCGATAAATAAAAACTAATAAAAATTAAGTCTAAATGAATTTGTCGTAATGATCCACAGTTTGAGAAAAAAATTAAGATGAAAATAAAGAAAAAAACCCTGAGGTTACTGGAGAATCATTTTCCTGACTAGAATATAAATATATTCATATAAAAAGTCTATAGTGAATAGTGTTATACATTCTATGGCTTTATTTCCTAGTCAACTGTGTAAATTTTGTGTTTGGCAAGAAGATACCAAAAAGTTCTGCAAACTCTTGCGTAGAAAACGTAGACAGCTTTTAATCAGAGTGTGACATTCACATTTACTCATTTGCATGCCAGGGTGCAGTTTCACCTTTACAGAAACACCAGATTACTGTTTGCTCAACAGCTTGGAAGTCACCAGGTAGATGATCCAAGAGTACATTTCAGACTCAGAGAAATAACGAAAAGGGTAAATGAACTTTGTGTAAATCCTCCAACTCTCACGACACAGGACACTTTCTCTGACCTCCTCCCCAGGATTATCGCCATACCCCATCCCCCGCAAAAAAAAAGCAAACAATCTCTCAGACCTCATAAGCATTGGAATTAATGATGTGCTGAAAAGAAAGAAAATTTTTTCTAAACAGGGTGAATGATGCAACTATGAAATAATGTTTTCAAAGTTACACAATTCCAATAAAGCCTTAATGGATAAACTAATTTGTATGGACTTTCAAAAAAGTAATACTGTGTGAATTTACCATATTTTAAATTCTATGTGTGTATATAAAGAAGCAACTGACAATAAATACATTCAATGTAAATATGAATATGATTAAATTTCACTATTTTAAAATTAATTTCATTTAACAGAACACATAATTTAATACTTGAGAAATACGTGGAAAATCACACGGTGATCAATATTTTTAAATATTTGCAAAGATCTGAAAGACAGTTTTAACTTTTTAACTAAAGATGTGTCAAATATTGTATAAATATGTAAAATGTTAGTTTTTATATAGTAGAATACTTCTACATTTCTCTATTTCACAAAGGAAAAAGTGCTTTGCATTTTAAGAGATCTAATTATAATTTTAAAAATGGAAATGTAATACAAAGAATTATTTAGGGAGAATCTTTTTTTAAAATCCAACGACTTAAGCCAACTATTGCAGGAATTGATTTAAATTCCAGTGAACAAAAAAGATGTCTAAAATTATAAAGAATGACTTCTCTCCCATTTCAATAAGTCAAAAATCTCTAGTAATTGCCTTTCACAGGAATGAAAATTTTCAAAAGAGGAACATCATACTGAGAATCTGTGTGAGGAATATCAAATTCTGTTTTCCGAACATATCAAAAATCCCTATTTCCATACAATTATTAAAATACGAACAAGCAAAAATTTTTGTTTTGTTTATATGTTGTTCTAATTTCTATTTCTGTCTAAAAATCACCCCAAAACTTAATAGCTTAAAAAGGCCATTTCATTATGTTTATGGATTTGTGAGGAGTCAGGAATTTAGCAAATTATAACAAGGAGTGGCTCTTCTACAATCTGCAGCCTTAGCTGGGAAGACTGGGAGGCTGAAGGTATAATAAGTGAATGTTTTGTAAATATGGGCAAAACATTAGAATATAATTTTCTAATCTGTAAAACTAAGAAAATAATACATAGTATTTTTAATGGTTGTGCATAACGTGTCTATGTATGGAATGTGTGTACATACATTCAGATATATATGTATATACATATCTCTATCTCTTATCTTTACCTCAACCCACATTTCCTAAAATAAACTGAACTGGTCACCTCAATTTATTTGGCAGGAAAATTCTATTTGCTTCTTAACATGAATTCACCTACCTCACAAAACATAAGCATGTTGTGGTGTTTCCAACATTAATAAATATTGAGAAGCTGTAAGATTTTTATGTATGTTTTTATATACTTTAATATAGCATCCATGTAATTATTTTTGACATTTTGAATAATTGCCATGTGCCAGGGATTGCAGGATTTAGTGAGCCAGTGGATGTCCAATTACCCTAGTCTTTGATGGGATTCTGTTGGTAATTTGCACTCTTATAACTTCTGACTCTTATCAAATAAGTTACTTGAGGTAAGAACAGTAATATGAGCAAAGGGACCATTTCATTTTTAACACTGTGTGAGGCAAGTTAAGATAATGATTCAAAGTATTGCCTCTGTAGCAGAATACTTGGGTTCAAAAGTTGACTCCACAAAATAATTAATGGCTGAAAGACTGGACAAGTTACTTAACCTGTCTGCACTTTAGTTCTTACTCTATAAGGGGAATAATAATAGTACCTATGTTAGAGGAGTGAGAAATAAATGACTTAGTGTATGTAGAGTCTTAGAACAGTAAAAGACATGTGATAAGCACTCAGTAAATATTAGGTATTATTATTGATATTATCATTATTAATATAATATTAATAATATCCATTATTAATACAATATAATTTAAGGAGGTGAAAGAAAATTTTACAAGTTGAAATTTTATTTCATAGATGTATTATGCTGTTTAAAATAAGATGTATATGATTATAACGGTAATGCTTGTTTGCACTTTTATTTCTCTACACCGTTGAACAACCCTTACAGTGGTTTTCATGGATTTCTTGACAGCTGCCCTGACATAAAGTTGGGGTGGGGGAAGGGTTGGGATTTCAGATGCTGGTCTTTTCTATGCATGGATGTCTTTTTGCCTTAATTCTTATAAACATATTTATTGATTACAGACAATGTTCTGAACACAGTGGTAGACCTGGGAGATGTTATGATAAAAAACAGTCTATTCTTTTAATGCATTTTCAGTTTTGTTGGAGAGTGAGGCATGTGAAAAGATAACAATTCAATGTGGTTATGGCCCACGACTAAGGGAGGTGTACAATGCCCCAGGAACAGGAAGTAGGAAAGGATTACCTGACTGATTCTCCTCTTCAGTCATGCCCGACTTCTTGCACTTCTTGGCCACACATTTCTATTTCTTGGCTCTACATAAAGTTATTGTTATTTGCAATGTTTGCTCCTCAGCCTGTCGAGCAACTCTTATCCTGTCTTCAACACTTGGCTCATTTGTCACCTCTCTTTGTAGAACACTGACATTCACAAGCAGAGTTAAAGTTTCTTGTATTCTTAAGACAGAACTTTTTATATGAGAATGGGATGAAATTACAAGTATTTATCATCAAATTTAAAGAAAGATTAATGTACAAACTTACTGAAACATTAAAAGATATCATAATATCCTTTTGCCTCTGTCACAATAAATCTGTAAAGAGTTTTAAAAGGCATGGCAGAGCCAGGTGTGATGACATGTGCCTGTAGTCCCAGGGACTCGGGAGGATAACTTGAGCCCAGGAGTGTTAGACTGTGGTACGTGGTGATTGCACCTGTGAATGGCCACTGCACTCCAGCCTGGGCAACATGGCAAGACCCCATCTCTAAAATAAACAAATAAATAAATGGGATGGCAATAATATCAAGTGTATCATTTTTGAGTGTACCAAGTTTTCAGCCAATGGCAACTGGTTTTCAGAAAAACATTATCATCCCTACAAGGAGTGTATTAATATCTCGAAATATAAAAACCAAGTACAGTATTTCTGGCTTACATTTTGGAACAGTGTTTGTGACCCGATCCGAATTAGTAGTAATTCCTATAGCCATGGCATAGAAACACGTGCCTATGTCTTTACCTAACAAATATACTTGAGTTCTAAATATAATGTTGCTCTTCCAAGGAATCTGAATCCTACATTGTAAAATCAGTTCACAAACTTATACCACATACTTAGGTCTATTCACAAGCTATGTTAATAAGTAAAAGCAGTGATCACAGGGCATGTGTATTGAAAGATTTCGGATATATGTGGCTCAATTAATGTCATTTATTTCACATAAAAACACACATATTTCATGATAATTTACTCTACTTTGCTTCTTTCAAATTTCAGTATAATGACAAGTTTCATAATTTTATCCTCATTTTATTTCTGGGAATTAAATAATAGACTTGAAGGAAAATATCCTGTTTGTGTATATGTATTTGTATGCATTTTGTGTTCAAGTCTATAAACACATTCATATGTATACATACATAGAAATTAGAATTGCAATATAAATTATGTAAAGTTTGTAGTCATGTAATTTTTATGCAAATTTCAAGCTTGATATAATTTCTTGTGTGAATATAGTAAACCTTAGGACAGTTCTAATCACTTCCTTATTCTGATAAATTTTATCTGACACATATCCACAGAGAATGTCTTAAATATTTCATATATATGAAGTATTCGTGTTTCCTGAAAAGAATTTTCCATAATATTAGAAACTGAAATACATATGAATGTTTTAGGAATCCTCATGTAGAGTGTCTGTTGTAATAGGTGCTATAAAATAAAGCAGTGTGTGTGTGTGTTTAGTGGGTACACAGTCTCAGACTGGAATGATAAAAAAGCTCTGGAGATGGATGACGATGATATTTGTATGACAGTGTGAATGCATTTAATACTACTGAACTGTACATTTAAAAATGGTTAAAATGGCCAATTTTATGTTAATATTTTACCACAATAAAATTTATAAAAGGTATGTTTTAGCCCTCAATAACATTTAAAAAATAGAATACTATAGCACATCTGTGTATATTTCCATAAATTTGTATATATTTTTTATCAACTTTTTTTTAGTCAAAGGCATACATTCTTTCCTTGTACCTTGAAGGATCATTAGTGCTTTATAACAAACTCAAGTGGAGGAGGCATTGTGAAGGGTACAGATAAAGCAGTTACGACCTACTGCTAAGGAAACATGCATAAACATATTAAAATAGAGGACAGGGTAAAGTAATTGCTATGATTTATGTATAAAAAATAATTTGGGGAGTCAGTAGAAGGAAATATTAATTGTGATTTGTGGAGACTGGGCCAGGTCATATTGCAGAAGTGGTAGTTGGTAATAGGATTTATAGGCTAACGGCTTTGGAACGGTATTTTAGAGGGAAGGAGCAGAGCTAACAAAGTCACGGAGTCAGGAAAGTGAAGCATGAGCTGAGGGAGCACATGCTGTGCGCAGTCATGTGTTGAGAAGTCGGAGACAGCCAAATCGTTGAAAGGACTAGATAATTTATAGGTTTTTTTCTGCAAGTGATAATGTTGAGGTGTTGTGCCTGGAAGGATGAGATGAGCCATTATACCTGAGAATTGGTCTGATCACTTATGTTGAACTGATTTTTGTGTTATTAATATATAAACATAGTTAAAAGGAAACTGAAACTTAAAACATTTACCTTGTTATTCACAAGGAGACATGAAGAGCAAGTTGAACATCTGTCATGTGCCCGGCACTGTGTTACGCACTTTAAGTATTATGTCATACATATTAAGATAATTCTAGATTTCAGTTTGGCTGGGCTATTTGTTTAGCAGTCAGATCTCCATGCTCTAGTAAGACACATTATCGGAAAATAAACATTTAGATGGAATTTCCACAGGTTTCAGTTATGGATACCCACTCTCTATTTCGAAAATAAAAACTATTCAGGTTAACCCACAGGCCCTTAGAAAATATTTAATCTTTTATTCAAAGTTATTCAATCCTAAGAATACAAATCTTATTTTAGAAAACCATATTCTTGTGATCATAAACGCTGTAAACATTGAGTATTGTATTTTCTACATATGTATATACACATCTATAACTTATTCTTGACTATCACGTAGTCCAGAATTAAAATTTTCTGATAAAATGACTGCATATTACATGTATTAACATCTAACCCATTTCTGCAATGGATTTATATTATAAATTGAAGACATGTTTCTCTTAAAATATTTAGAAATAAACTTAGAGATCAAAGGTCAAAATTATTATTTCTGTTGAAATATTTAGTGAATTTAGAGGATAAAATACCACAAAGAATATCTTTTTTTTTTCCTGCTTTAATGGTGCTTAGATATTTGAGGGTTTCCAATAAATGTTGAAATAATATATGCTTTATAATGTCACTCTAAGGGTTTTTCTGCAGAGAGTGACTATGAAATATGAGGGTCGATGAGGGCACAGGGTAGTAATCTTGCCCCTCCTGTCAGGAAAGGTTGCCTTTACTGCTAGTTAAAATGCGATTTTCTAGTAGAGGTTTCCTAAAACCAAATAACATTTCTATAATCTCTCTAGCTAAAATGTGAATTTGTCGCTTGATCAAAATGACTGTCATGCTGAAAGTACTTCTATTTTCAAACCCGCAGTTCTTCACACTGAACACCTCACATGTGAGAGTGTGGCCAGGATAGTGGCTAGAAGTGATGAGAGGGGAAAAAATTTTACCTTCTGCTTTAGAACAAAATAGAAAATGTCTTGCCATGAGGCCTCGCTCAGTGTAGTAAACAACACCGGAAGTAATGTAAGTGAAACAGCTGACTGCACCCCTGGAACGTCTCTTTCCACATGATGCCAAACCAGAAATGTGCGACTACAGCGGTTAAATTTGCTACGTTGGCAGCGAGGGCCAGGAATGCCTCCCTCGTGTGCACAGGTGTGAAGGTGCTCATGGTCTGTGTCAGAATTTCAACAGTGCCTTTCCCAGACTCTGAATTGGATCCATTTTCTCATAATATCCAAGACAAGACAAGGAGAACCATCTGTTGGATTACCAAGGTAGAAATCACATTAGAATACGAAAAAATAACCACAAGTTCTGAGTCAGTTGGACCATCACTGCGGATCTGTCACACAGCAGAAAATAAACTCTGACGAATGTGCACCCTCCTCAGGATAGCAGTCAATCTACCTCAGCCCAAATATGCTCACTTCAAGCATATGGACTTAATAAAATTGCTAAGTTCTCTTTATGGTGATGTCTGAAATTGTGCAGTGTGAAATTGTCCAGTGTTGGAGCAAGAGTTGCTGCTCATTGTAACTAAAGTACGATGATGTCACCACAGACTTGATATCACCATGAAAAAATAGAGCCATAGGTCATCTTAGTCCTGCTTTTGGGGAAAATGTGTGCAATTGTCCTGCATCCTAGGGAACTTAGATGTACAAACTGATGTCTAAACTAAATAAAGTAGGAGTAAAGCAAGTAAAAAAGACATGATTTTATGGTACAACATACGGTAAACATGGTATGGATTCCAACGAGTTCTGAAAGAGTGACATTAATACAGACATGAAAGATGGACTAAGACCCGTCTCTTTCTTTTCTCCCCAACACACATCTCTGCTCCAGCTCCTTGTGCTTATGGAAACTTGCTGAAACATCTACTGCTCTTTTCTATGCCACTCAAGTCCTAAATATTCTTCCAGGCTCGCCTCACCACCTACAAACGAAGCCTTTGCTGACTGTCTCACCTGTACTCATTTCTGACATTCCCAACTTCACCCAATAGAGTTGTCCCTCAGTGTCCATGGGGAATTGGTTCCAGGACCCCACGGATATCAAATCCACAGATGCTCAAGTCCCCTATGTGAAACGGTTCAGTATTTGCATATAACCTACTCATATCCTCCCACATACACATTTAAATCATCTCTAGACTACTTATACGTAAATAGTTGTCATACTGTATTGGTAAGGAAATTATAAAAGGAAAAATGTCTGCACATATTCAATTACAAATACAACCATCCATTTTTTTTCCTTCCAAATATTTTTAGTTCACAGATGGTTGAATCTACGGATGCGAAACAAAGAGATACGGAGGACCAACTATGTTTCATTTCTATATCATAGGAAGTAGCTGTAAATAGTGACCTTCTATGACATACATTTCTGCATTTTATTATAATGTGTAATATATTTTTATCATTGCACACACACTGAAGATTTTTGAAAATGTTCTCTGGTCTATCTCCCTCAAGGATAAATGTTCCTCCTATGTACTCTCAGAGTGAATTGAGACTATGTTTTTTTCTGATAGCACTTTTGACACTGCATTTTACATTGAGTCCCTAAAGGAATGGACTACGCTTTTCTTTTCAGTTTATCTCTAGCATCTAGCAGAGTCTCTGGCACAGATTGCTGCTCCATAAATGCTGGTTGAATGAATTACGACTCCTTTTCTATACTCTAGCAGCTCTTAAGACAAGCAAGGGTAAAAGTATTGTCAAATAAAAAACAAATCTGAACTTTGAATAAAAAATTTTCAAAAAAGACTCATTCAAAAGGATTATTTCCTTAAGGGGAGGGCACTGTAACAATCAGGAGAGGGGGATTTTGCAAAAAGACGAAAGGGTAAGGAGAAGGCATTTATGCTCTGACCATAGGGACCGTAAGATCTGCAAGTGTCTCAAAGGTCGGGCAGGGAAAGGCTTTTCTTTTATAGGAAGGAGTGAACAAGGCAGGAAAGAGTCAGGGTGAGGAAGTGAGATGAGCAACGGTATCTGACAGTTGATGCTTTCTCCTGAGGTCAGCAGATTGGGGAGGGGCTGTTAAGAAATGGTTGTTCTGAGATCCAGTGCTTGCTTTTTCCAATGCTTGGTTGAAGCTCAAAGGCCTACGGGAAGAAGAAAAGCCCAACTGAAGTTTGGTCAGCCAAGTTAGCAGGTATTTTGTGCATATTGGTCCATAGGTACAAACAATTCAGCTAATGATTTATAAGGCAAACAATGGGAATTTGGAGGGTATGTTGGTCTCACTATATGTAAGAAAGGGGGGCTTCCATGTGTCCTAAGTCATGTGGGGAAGGATATTTCTTTGCAGTAAGCATTTCCTGGAACACAAAAGAGTGGGGAGATTTTTCAACTGTTGGTGCTTTCTGGGAGCACTCAGGCAAAGGCTAACATTGTTGGTGTAAAGTGAATATTTGGACCCAAGACTCCAAGAGCTTTTACAACTTTCCAGGCACTGTGCTCATTTCTGAAGATAAGATCTCTGACTTGTCAGGAATCTGAAGGATGGCTTTGATTTAGTTAATCTTAGAATGGAGAGAAAACCGTCCAAGTAGAAGAGAAAGCAAGTGTGAAAGTCTTGAGAGAAGAAATAGCAATGAATCATCTGGGAACTAAAAGAAGTCTAGTCCAATGGAAAACATAAGAAACTAAAATAAAGTATGAGAAAAAAATTATATGATCTCTGGGTGAAAAAGGTATTTTAAAGATGAAATTGGAAACTGAAAAAAAAACCAGTATCAGTTTTGACTGTATGAAAAAGAGAAACTTCTAGAAATCAAAGAACAATTGTGGATTCACTCTTTGCTCTTCTCTGCCTTGCTTTGTATTCGAGGAGACCGACCTCTGTTAGTGACAACACTGGGCTTCCACAGCCTTCTGACTTCCAGGTGATATTGGCAAAGGGGAGGCACCAGCAGGGGACCAGTAGGATCTTTCTCCATGGCTCAGTCCTTGCTAGGCTGTGGTAACATATTTCCCTCTTATGGCTTCTCCAGGCTTAGAGATGGTAAAAGCTTCCTGTTGTCGATAATCCTTGAGTGTTTCATTATCCCTTGTCTGGCCCTTTAACCCTGCCCACAGCTTTGTAAAATCATTAAACTCTTTTAAATGAAACCCTTTGGGTATGCCATCTGTTTTTTGCAGTGATCCAGACTGAAACACCACAACCAAAACAGCAAGTGACAAAATTGGAAAGAAAATGCAACCTGTATGAGAGAAAAGCTTGTATCAATTTTACAGGTGCCATGTTACCGAATTCTATAAAACTGTTATGAAAATAAAAGATGAATATTTCAATAAAAGTGAACAAGTAACCAGAATATTTTTAAAATTAGCATCAGTAGATAACTAAGAAATAAATACCAGGATTCTTAAGTGCAGTGGAATTTTATTGTATATGAATTACCGGAATTTGCTACCAAAAATAGCTTTTCTTATATAACAAGAAAAATTAACACGTGATATAAAAGTAAACCTCATACACATACATTTTACATATTTTAATAAGAGAATTCTGCAGCAATGAGGTGACTGATCTGCCCACCTTGGGCAGAGAGCTTTGCTTAAGGAGTGAAGAAAAGGCATGAGGGACACCCAGTGTGGATCATCCTTCTAACTCTTTATAAAGGCTGCCTTGAAAAACTCGCTCGTAACAGAGTTGATCATTTTCTTCTTACTGAATATATAGCACCTTGGATAGGATTCTTTACAAGCTTATTTTTCACTGTATAACTGCCTCTCTGTTGTGAAGTTCTTGAGGCTATATTTCAATAATGTCCGGAACTAAATATGTGTTACTAAATGGTTCTTGAGTGAATAAGTAGATGAATATAGACAATAAAACAGAGGGGAAAAATGCAAGGATGTCCTCTGTGGGGGTCCAGTGGCACTTCAATTAGTAATTGATTCTGGAAGAAATCTGGAGCCCTATTGCATACAATTTAGAAATTCAGAATCAGAGTCACAGAGTAACCAAGGAAATTGGCTTATGAGCAAAACTTAATGTCCTAAATTGTCATTATCAGAGTCATTTCTTAGTTAAATTCATTTATATCTTTAACCCGTTATAGAATGCTGTGGGATAAGAGATTTCTGATGGAATTGGAATTGTCAGAGGACGCAGGAAAGTGCGTGGTCAGAATGGGAAATTGGAGGATTACAGAAATATCACAGTTTGCTGAGAAAACTGAAGAACCAAGTCCAGCTGCCTAAGTAGAACTGTGAGAGGGAAGCTCACAGAGAGACTCGTGTGCAGCTGTTGCCTCTATGTAGCTAATCCTTCAGTGGGTCCATAGTCAAGTGTGCGGTGGTGAACCTGACTATTGGTTGGCAGGAAGACGAGTTAGACAAAAAGCCGAAGAAGAAAAAGATAAGCTGGAACCCTCCAAGAACCTCCATGTCTGTGTGTCACCATCTCTGATCATGGGGACCTTCAGAGAATGATGGCTCTGCTCCTCCTCTCTCTTTCCTTTCAGCCAACTCATTCCTGGCACATACAAGGAGGGACATTCATGGAAATACAGCTCCCATCTTAACCAAGCTGACACTAAAACAACCTGGCACCACAGGTATATAAAGTGCTCAACGTCTAGCACAATCAGTAATAGCCATTATTACTGTCATTATGAAGGAGGGCATTGTCCAATGTAAAGAGGATTTTTAAAACTATGTTGAAATATGTTGCATGGTAAAATAGGCACACACTTCTTCACTGTCCCCCACCCCTGGTTACAGGCAACCAATTATTTGTTTTCCTTGGGATAAATTACTTTTGCATATTTGAGAATTTCATATAAGAAGGTTTACATTTTATGTAACGTTTTATGTCTGGCTTCTTTTGGTCAGTATAATGACTGTAAGATTTATCCAACTTGCATTTAGCAGCTCATTCTTTTTTTTTTTCTTTTTTGAGACAGAGTCTCACTCTGTTGCCCTGGCTACAGTGAGTGCCCTGGCGTCAGCCTAGCTCACAGCAACCTCAAACTCCTGGGCTCAAGGGATCGTACTGCCTCAGCCTCCCGAGTAGCTGGGACTACAGGGATATGCCACCACGCCCGGCTAATTTTTTCTATATATTTTTAGTTGTCCAGATAATTTCTTTCTATTTGTTAGTAGAGACGGGGTCTCGCTCTTGCTCAGGCTGGTCTCGAACTCCCGGGCTCAAACAATTCACCCTCCTCGGCCTCCCAGAGTGCTAGGATTACAGGCGTGAGCCACCGCGCCCGGCCTCATTCTTTTTTTTATTGTGAGTAATAGTCTATATATGAATATAGACTCAAATATATAACTCAATTTGTTTATTGATTCAACTATTATGAATAAAACATCTGTAAATATTTCTGTAAAATTCTTTGTGTGGGCATATATTTTCATTTTTCTTGGGTAAATACTTAGGAGTGGGATTTCCACGTTATATGGCAATTACGTGCTTAACTTTAAAGAAACTGAAAAAAACAATTTTTCAAGAAGGTTATATCATTTTGCAGAGCAATATTTAAGATATCCATTTGTTCCATATCATAACCAACATTTAATATTGTGAGATTTTTCTATTTTAATTTTGGACTTTCTGATGTGTGTCATGCGGTATCTCATTGTAGTTGTAATGTACATTTCCCTGATGACTAATGATGTTGGACATCTTTTTATCTGTTGGCTATCCATTGTCTTCTCTTGTGAAGTGATTTTTTTTTTTTTTTACCATTTTTAATTTTTGTGTGTTTGTGTCCTTATTATTGAGTTGTTAGGGCACTTTATGTAATTTCTACACAATTCCCTTGTCAAAGGATGGAGTTTGAGTAACAATTAATCATAGTTAACTGAATTTCCCTCTAGCACATAAGTTCCAAAATCTGTGCCATATTTGATTCTAGCCCTCATGCTTGTTTTGTTTCTTCAACATGTGGTTTTTTATTGCCTTTAGCATGCCCTGTTAATTTGAAAGCTTGATGTGATTATTAGGAACTGAGGCAATAAGCCTATCGTGTGAGGTTACTCTAGTATTCTCATTTTTGTCTCTTTGGGTTCCCCTAAGAACTCCTTTTTTAGAATCTATTCCTTGCAACTCTTTTATGTGTAGTCCACTGTTACTTTACTAGGGCATTGTTGATGTGGTGCTAAGGTGTGGGAGACGAAGTTTTCTATAACCGTACAATTCAATCTCAATCTTTTAGTGAGCCTGTGTCCCAAAGCTCTGACCTTTACAAGTTCTTTTTAACTCTCTTTCAACATTTTAGGAGAGATAGAAAGGCTAGATAGGATGTATTCACATAATTACCTTAACCCCAAATTGGATAAGGCTGTAATGTCTTTTCTCCTGCAGAGTAGGTCTTTGTAAAGGAAATTCCATGGGCATCCCCCAATGTGTTTACTTCTTCTCTCCTTCAGTCAGTAACATGACAGTTTTCTTTGGCTCTTCACCATGAGAACCTAAAGGGTTCCTAGAGGTGAAACCCATAAACACGATGGCCCTCAAAATATCGGGCCTTCAAAAGCTTTTCATTCTCTTAAGATTCCACACTTATTCTCTAGAAGCTCATCAAAATCACCATTTAGGTGTCTCTCTGGTACATGACTCCATTGTCTCCTGCTCCAGCTAAGCTGATCTTGGCTGTGATTCCCTATATTTTCTCCTGTCCAGATTTCCAGGTGGCAGGTTGGACTTTGGCTTCAACTCTCTGAATGTATTTTAGGTACATATATAAATGAAACTGTCCTCTTATTTTTGTAAAAAAAAAAATCTAATTCCAACTGACATTAAGAAAACCTAATGATGTCTTTAATAAAATTTATCATTCCTAAAACATAGGAATCTACTTGCCAGAAATACTTCAAGATTTTTTAAGAATGACAACATATAATTTTTAAATTAGTGCTACATTTTTTCTATAAGAAGTAAATATGTATTTTCAGATATTACAATGACTTTTTATTATGCATTAGAAAAATCAATCTGAATTACCGGTGTAATTTGTCATGTTTAACATGTACAAACCCATGACAAAAATTATTGCTATAACTGTCTCTCGGTATGTAAATGAGGATTCCATTGCTTCAAGCCTCATCTGGTAATTACTCAACTGCTTTTAAAGTGTGATTTATTGATCAGCAATTTGTAAAGATGAAAGGATCTTAGCTGATTTGTCCTTATAGGATATTCCATTTGCTAGAGTTTGGAAATACGGTTTCTCTTTTTTATAGGTATGTCAGCCATGCAGCGTCATGTGCCATGAAATTCCTCTCTGTGAAATTGCATACACAGTGTCACAGATTCCAGGGTTTGTTTTTCAACAACCTCTTATTGAGATGTGCTTACTTTTTAAAAGTAAGCAACCAGATTAAACACCAACAGACAGCATAAAGTTAAAAGTTATTGATTGATATAGCTGTATCTTAGGAATTGGAGTAATTATAAAATAATTAGTTTTGTTGCTTTCTCTTTTTCAACAAATACGTTTAAAATGTGTGGGAATGTAGAATTTGGGACATTTCAGGAGAACTAGAAAAAGGAAGATATTTCTGAACATACATAAAAAAGGAATAAGACAAGGAAAAAGCAAAAAAAAAAAAAACCTACTTCGTAGAAGCTGTTGAGGAGATTACAAATATGGTTTCATAGGTTGTTAGTCTTACGTAGCCAATGGGGAGTAAATTTATTTTCACAACCAGTATTATTTAATAAATGAAAGGAAGCTAATCTTTGTTATATGAAAGAGTGAATATTTTCTAACTTCCCAAATGAACTGTCAAGCTATAAACTACATGCTCCTCAATTCTCCCTGAAGAAAAAAACCTTTCATTCAGGTTTTCAGCAAATATAACACAATCTTGAAAATTCAATTGAAAACAAGGTATAATGTTAATATAAAAATGCGATTTTTTTATTCCGGTGTTCACCTTAAAGGTGTTTTTCTATCTGAGTTTAAGTCCAGAAAATTTTTTAAAAACGCTTAAGAAGTTAGGTAGATTCCTGCCACTGTCAATGCAAAATTTTTTTCTTGAAAGTAATTTCTTGAAGACATTAGAATAGACTCCATGAAATGTTTTCTAAACAAAGAAGGTATGACGAACTTTTTTCACATATGTAGTTATGTGTAAATAACAACTAATCGAAGGCAATAATTAATAATGATAATGGAAAACCAGTAGTATCTGGTACAACCTCTTCTTTCTTTCCTCCTTTTCTTTTTAAATGCTTCTGAATGTAGAACTATCTGTCAATGAGCTGCCAAGCAGCTGGAGGATTTTCACTCACCAAATCTAGCTGAAGCCAGAGGAACATTAACTACTCTTGTAAAATGGAAATTTACCTTATTTCATTATCTTACTATACACATACAAATTTTTCACCATCCGAAGGGTAAAGATTCTTACATGCACACACACACATACACACACACACGGTTATGGGGAATGTTTTCTCTGATAGACGGTGTCCTTTCTTGATTCAGTTTGCCCCATTAATCCATCTTTTATTACAGTGACTCCGAGATTACCAGATCATGCAAGCAACAAAAGGGAGTGAGAGAAAAGTAAAATATAGAAAGCATTTTGTATTGGACAATGGATTTTGAAGGGAATTAACTTGGACTAGTTCAAGGGCCTAAGTATTCTAGAAATTGTATGCATTCCTTTGGTAGGGGCTGGTGGGGAGGTACTGGGCAACCGCACCAATTGTGTGTGTTTGTAGCTGACTTGTATCTAGAGAGCTGCAGCAGCTGTTGTCACTTTATATTTTAATTTTCAAGGTAGATCCAGACTTTTTGCATTTTGAATATCTTAACCCCTTCAAGCATATCAGCCTCTTGCAAAAATGCAGTGTCCTTGTAAAGCACTTGGAGCATCATATATAGCTTTTACTTGAAAAACCATGATTTAATCTTCTCCTTATCAGATGGAAGATGTTGGTTTTACCGGTTTCTGTCAGAAAACATGAAAATTGAAGTTGATCCAGATAGCTGTGTCTGAACAATGGAATCCTACTGTGGTATTACCGTGAGGTTTTATTTAAAGCAAGCTGAGAAAGAGTTCTGGGCTGCAATACACATTTCAACTGCCAAATGCTAGGAAGAAATTAAGTAACAGTATGCACGATTGATGTAGCAGAGATTAAAATCAATGCTTGAGGAAAATACATATTTTGACTACTTTAGTTTGATACCAGAACATGATTTTTGTAGCGTTTTAAACTTCTGAATAAATGATTTGAAGTGCTCCCTTTTTGTTCCCATACACATTCATCCATCATTTATTTTCCATCCTTGTTATCTTTAGTTTTTATTCTCCCCTCTCTCTCCTTCTCCTATGCAGAACAATTAACCTTTTTTCCTGAGAAAATGTAGCTTGTTGGAATATTTAGCACATTAGGTGTCAGTTAGTCTTAACCAATTCTAAACTCTAAACTGAACCTTGTCCTTTTTCTTTTTAGAAACACAGTTCCCCAAGAAAGTTCAGAAATATTTATCTCTAAAAATTAAATGCTCCTGGTGATTTTTTTTTGAATTTTTTACCCAAAAGTATAAAAGAATGGTAAATACTCTGTACTTTGATCATGTTCTAAGGCAAATGGCCACTGATGGAAGCGGGTGATCCCGTGTGACATGCAGCTCAGCTCCCCAGGTGGCCGCAGGCCGCCCATCAGTTCCCAGGACAGTCACCGCTTTGCCTCTAGGAGTCCAGGTTACAGCCCCCCTTTCTGTTCTTGATGGCTCTGTCACCTCTGACAAATCTCTGCACTCAGTTTTTCTCTTCCGGAAAAAAGAAAATATAAATCTCAAGTTTGGGAATCATGTGACATAACACATGGAGGCAGTTCATGAAGTGTAATTGTCACACAGTAAGAAATTATTATTAGGCCACTTTATTGATGATCAGAATAGGCTTCTGTGACTTGTGAAAAAATTACTAGTCACACTCTTCAAAAAACACAGGACCACTCTTTCAGAAAATGTTTACTTTAATAAAAGATGCATAGTCAATTTTCCATGATTAACTCAACTTTGTGAGTCTTTGCTACCACAAACTAGTCTATTAGCAAAAATAATGTTTGAAAATGAAGTATTTAGTTTATAAAATGTATGATATAAACTACTTAAGAAAACAGTTGATGGCTTAAATTATTTAAATATGTTTATC
Organism: Propithecus coquereli; assembly: GCF_000956105.1. NCBI lineage: Eukaryota > Metazoa > Chordata > Mammalia > Primates > Indriidae > Propithecus > Propithecus coquereli. The sequence goes on from NW_012149507.1 coordinate 5,627,707, forward strand.
ACAAACCGATAATTAAAGTATCAGCTACACTATCAAAACTGCAGAATTTGCCTGACTGCTTGAGTTGAGACGTTGGTCTTTTGCCCTCAGACTGGGACTTACACCCTCTGGTTCTCAGGCCTTCGGATTCAGAATGGAATTACACACAAGCGTTCCTGGGTCTTCAGCTTGCAGATGGCAGATCGTGGGACCTCTCACCCTCCATAACTGAGCTAATTCCTCATAATAAATTTTTTTATCTATTGTCTCTAAATAGAAACAAGAGGGAGAAAGAGAGAGGGAAGGAGAGGGAGAGAACTCTAATATGGATTAACTTTCACTAATACTAATTCAAAAGACAGAAAATTGACATCTTTCCCGCTAGTACAAAGATCATTACTTTTAGCCCAAATTATAGTATTTCACACAATAAATATTTTACTTCCAGGTTTAAGATTAATGAAGAAGAGTTAAGATAAGACCTCATTGTCTTATTTTCTTCTACCTACTGTATTGTCTCTAGATTCTGTTTTCCTATTGTAAGAAAAGAGTAAATTAAAAATACTTTTTAAAGTCAAAGTCATTTTTCTAATCTTAGTCTATTACATTCATTTCCTGAATGACCATATTTGGTTATTAAGGTTTTCAATGAATTTCAGCATTAACATATCTGTTACAGTCAATTCGACATGTGCTATATATTTTCTTTTAATAATTAAGATCATTGTGTCATTTAGTATAAAATTGATAAAATTCAAATTTCCCTCTTACATTACATTAATATTTTAATTGTAATTGCATTAGTATTTTAGTCACTGTATTTTAAAGCAGTGGAAGGAAAACTACTTGTGTGGTCCTAAAATCAATAGTCCCTTTAGAAAAGTTGGAAGCTTTTTTTTTTTTTAATTTCAGCATATTATGGGGATACAGATGTTTAGGTTACGTGTGTTGCCCTTGGTTCCCCCCCGCCAAGTCCGTGTTTCAAATATGTCCATCCTTCGGGTAGTGCACATTGCACTCCTTGTGTATACAAAGCTTTTTAAAAGCTGCATGTGTGACATGATGGATTAAATAGTTCATTTAAAGTATCATGCCTAAAATGTTAAAAAACCAAAATGAGCAACCATTCCCATTATAGAATTCTAAAATTTAGTTACTCTTATTCTTTATAGAAGCATCTGTAGAATCAAAAATAAGTATTAATGATACGAATACAAGCACTACTAAATACAAAGAGAATTGTTATTTTCATTTTGTTTGAGTGATTTTTTTTATTAATGCCCTCTTCTATTGTTAGAATCTAAGGTCTGAGACTACAAGGTCAATGTTTTTCTTGCTCACTTTGCAACCCTGTGTTACCAAAATGCTTTGTCACATAGTAGAAGCTAGATAAATATTTGCTTAGTAAATAAATCAGGACATAAACCCTTTATTTATGACTGTAAACATCTAGGCACTGTGCTTAATGTAGATTTTCTGTAATCCTCACAGCAACCTTTCAAGGTGGGTGCAGTTGTCCTATTTAGCAGATGAGAAAACTGATGCTCAGAGAGATTATGTTGTTTCCCCCAAAGCCATGTAGGTAGGAAGAATTTTCCCAGCCAGCAGTTTCTAGTTTTGCTCATTTATGAGTTTCCCACTCATAGATGAGAGATGCTCCATTAGAAATCTTGTTACACAAATTTTTTACATTGCTCTCACTTTGTGCTTCTCCCCACTTTTGATATCATCTCATGAACAGTGATGATTTTATCTCCATAATTTACCAATGGCTATAAGTTCATATAGTCTGATAGTCTTTCATTCACTCAATAAATCTGTATTGAGTTTCTACTATAGGCCATGCAATATTCTCAGTATTAAGATATTGTGCAAAATGAGTCAGATTTTGGACTTGTCTTCACAGAACTTATATTCCAAAGGAGTTGATCGTATGTGAGGTATGAAAATACCTTCACATGACTTGAAAGTCATGTTCATCCCACAAGCTCTTTCTTGGCAGTTTCATTAGCTTTTCCAGGGCAAGGTAGGGTTTTCAGCACAATGAATCTAAAAAGTAACTGAGGTAATGAATGTATAGTACATAATATACAGTAGATATACGATAATTAATAGTTGCTTAATTCAGTTCTCATCCAGAAAGGTACTTGAATGTAGGAATATAAAATGGCAATGGAACCCAGATATAGGATGGGTAATAAATAGTTAAGCAATAGCTAAAGGCAAAGGAAATGTGTGTATGGGTGTGTATGAGAGAGAGAGAGACAATGAGACAGAGACAGCAACAGAAAGAGAAGAGAGGTGAGTGACATTTTCTGCCTAGTATAATTTTTCATAAAGTTTATTGTTTTAAAACTATTTTTCTCATCCCTTGGATGCCCCTCCCCACTGCTATTGCATTCACAGAGCCAGCCAAGATGGTGCAGAATGGACAAATAAAGGAAAGAAAGCTGTTCGTGGCATGATCTTAATGCTGCCACTAATTTGATGAAGGAAAACAAATCCCATTAAATTCCAGCATTTTTTTATATTTGATGCTAGCAAAGATGTTTTGTGGATCTATATTTAAACTTAACTCTAGGGTCCTTGTTGTCAACTGTGAGAAATTACAAAGGCACCACTAGCTCTCTGCTATTAGTAAGAAGTTTTCATTCTGAATCAGTTGAACTTGCATGTAAAACAGGGCTTGGAAAGGTTCATGAATGAAAAAGTACCAAGAAAATGAAAAGAACGGTTAAGAGAATGAAGGCAAAGCCCACAACTACTTATCTTTGATGAAGAGATTCAATAAATTATTAGAGGAGAAGGAAACAATAGAAGCTAGTATCAGAATTACATTAACAACAACAAATATGTATGCAATACCTGCTAGGTGCTATTCATTATAGCAGACTTTGCAGAAAGAGCTCAGATCAAAGATTCTCTCTTCATGGAGCTTACAATCTGGTTGTAGTTTGTTGTAAATATGTCTATCTAAGGTAACCTTTTAACAAATCCTACATACATTATTCCATAGAACAGATTCAGTTATACTCAATTAATTGCTTTCATTTTTTTAATAAAATTTTCCTTTAGGAATAAATAAGGAAAGCTAACTTACATAATAGATTGCCATGTAATAAACTCCAGCCCTGAATATGTATTAATATGACTTCTCAGCTCTGTAAGACACTGTCAATTTACTGCTGTCTGGCCTCATACTTGTAGTTCTTGGAAGAAAAAAAATTACATTGTTTCCCTCTCTATTCACAGTTGTAGCTGGGATCACATAGCATTTGCCTAAGCATCAGTGGCTTTGGGAATGACAATCTGCCAAAGAAAGAGGCTGTGAGCGAATGGCCTGTCTATTTTCTCTAAATTTTATCAATTTAAATTGTATGTAACATTTTTACAGTTCCATCATTCTATGACATAAAATAACTATTACTTTACCTAGAATTTTAATAAAGCTTCATTAATATAATCCTTTATCTTGGCTTACTTGTTATCTTGTATTCCCTTGTATTAGTGTAAAGCACACTAATAAGATTTTTATTTGCTATATCCTACTCTTCTATATGAAAAGTTTTTGGGTTTTTGATCCTTTATTTAGTGACATTTTCCATTAAGAAATGGATAATGGAAATATTTCAGCTATTGAAAGTTCTTTATACTCTTCAGAACAAAACAATGAATCAGGTGGATGAGACAAGAGATCTGGAAATATTCACAAATAGGTGATATCAGATAGAAAAAAATAATAAAGATGTAAAGAGCAGTCTCTTGAAAATTCATAAAGTTCTAAGACTTTAAAAGTTCTTTTTGGCCTTCTGCCATTAAATATATCTGAACTTTAAATTTAGTAAAGTTAAAAAACTCTGCTTTTTAGCAGGAACTTAAAGTTGAAAGGATAGCATGAGTGATTTCACAAGCACAAAGACGTTTTTAAAAATGGGCATCTGAATGTATCTTATTCTGTTCTAAACTCAGCAAGCAATATTCAGTCATTCTATTCTATATTTCTAAGTGTTGCAAACCAATTGAATTACAATATCTTAAGGTACATAAGTAAAGAAAAAACCATGTGTCTAATCTGTTATCAATATTATATATCAAATCTTCTCTCTTCCAAATTCAACTAACCATTGATTTAATAAGGCAGTCAATAGTTGGCACTAAAAAACTTCTGAAGTGCTCTTCATATAGAAAAAGGTATCAAAGAAAATATGTGGAGAAACAATGATTCCTTTTGTAGTGAAAAAAAAAACAAGAGAATGGCTCAATAAACTAATTTAAAAAGCACATGGTAATTATGATGAAGATACACAACTACTAGAGTAATACAGTGACTAATCTTCATGTAAGTTCAGATTTATAAGGAGCATTTTTGGATAAAAAGGAAAATTGTTTCATCAAATCAAGGCTGCACAAAATAGTTCAGATGTTTTCTCATCTAAATAAAATGTCATCATAGATGATATTTTCATTTATTTCCCCCCTTCTTCCTATTATTTTTAATGCCTTTTTGGTTTCTAGGCAACCATGCTAATTCTTCTTTATTTAAGAAGTGCCCTGCACAGGAAGAGTATTCTTAAAAAAGACTGGTGGCCTTCCTAAGAAAATTTAAAATTAGAAAAATGCTAATAATAAAATAAGGAAAAAGATCACAATTATAATAATCAGTTTTGAATGCTATGGTGTAAAGAGTTAAAAAATATGTAGCCTATAAACCATAATGAGCTCAACACTAGCACTAGAAAGAGGAAGAAGTTAAAAGATAAATTCGTCTCCAAGAAGAATGCACAAAGAAACTCCATATGTCAAATTCTCGATAGATCTTATGACATTCATGTTTATTAAAGATCTGATAAAAGAATGGGATGGGGAGGGGCTCGTTTGAGAACAACCATGAGCGAAAAAAGCATTTGAGATGGGGAATGGTAGGAGTAGAATGTTTAGCCTGCACAAGAAAAGATCGATAAGGTAAAATGATCTATTTGCAAATTTGTATAGCTTATCATGAAAGAGGGATTAAGTTTACTTTACATTTCTCCTGCAGAGACAAGATAATAATCATTAGGTATAAAGTAGAAATAGGATAATTTTTTTAACAATTAGGATTGGCCGTCAGGGGACTAGATTGCCTCAAAAAGTAATGAAATCTGTGACTATATGTTTAAGCAACAAGACCATCTTTGTGTACAATTTCACTGTGTACCAACATAATTTCTTGGATGTCCAATAGGAACCACAAATTTACTATGCCACAAACAAGCTCTGAATCTTCCCAATCTGCTCTGCTCTTCTTTGCTTACCTTTCTAAGCATAATGGTAACTATTCAGGCTAAATTTGAACAATCATCCATAACTTTTCCCTTTGCTTCTTATGTTTACATCCAGTACAACAGCAAATCCTGTGGCTTAACATGCATAATAAATATGGGCTATCTCCTGACATTTCTCCATTGCTCATCACTTGCTCTAATAACACTCCACACCTACCTACTATCATCTCTTGCTTAGGTTGTTTCAATGGCCTCCGAATGATTTCCTCTCATTTACATGTGACCTCCAAAACCTGTCCTCTACAGAGCAGACAAGGCAATCTTCAAAAAATGAATCCAATCATGTCAGTTTTTTGTTCAAATCCCTCTGATAACATACTACTTCACCTAAAATAAGAATCAAAGTCTTATTATGTCTTAAAACAAAGCCACATGCTGTTGCATGTCTCAGTAACTCTCTGACATCACTTCCTACCACTCTTCCCCTCTTTCATTCTGTTCCAACCATTCAGATGTCGTTGCTGTCCTAATAATTCACCAATCACAGGCTCGGCACAGGGTCTTTGTCTGCATTGTTCCTTCTGCTTAGAATGTCTTCTCTCAATTATCTGCACGGCTTGCTCTCTCATTTCACTGAAAGCTCTGCTCAAATATCAGCTTATCAAAAAGAACTTCCTTGAACCCCCTTTATAACGTAGTATACCCATTGCCCATCACCTTCTATTTCCTTTCTCTCCACAGTACCACCTAACTTGCTACATTTCATTTGTTTTGCATCTGGCTCCATGTCTAGACTATAAATTCCATGATCTCTTTTGTTGACTACTCATTCTATTCCCAGACCTAAAAAGGTGTTGTCCCAGAAAAGATCTCAGAAAATGTTTTTTGGATAAACATTATGGGAAGTATTTCAGCATTAGTAAGAGATTGGAGTGCAAGACTTAATAAGGTTCTTCCTAAATCTGTAATTCTGTTATCACCAAGCTGGCTATCATTTGGAAATTAATGTGGATATTGTCTTATCTTTAATTCTTTTTTTTTTCTTAATGCCTCCAATTAGATTCTCTTCAGACGTAACTGGTAAGTACAAGTTTATTTTGGTGTAAAAACATTTTTTTTTATTATTTCAGCATATTATGGGAGTATAGATGTTTAGGTTACATATGTTGCCCTTCCCCGCCCCCCGCCCGGCCCCAAGTCAGAGCTTCAAGCATGTCCATCCCCCAGATGTTTTTACTCTTCCTATTCCAACACTCCCAAATTTCTCATGAAGTTCATGAATTTTATGGAAAATGTTTACATACTAGGTTGTTGTGTTATAAAATGTTAGGTTCTTTTTGCTTCCCCTGGCATTACCATTTTAACCATCTGGCTCTTTTCCTGAGGAGTCTTTCAGGCACAATTATAAGAAAGTTATGACTCCTTAGCAAGCAACTTTACTAGCAGGATTGCTATTCAAGACTGTTTGTCACAGCCTTAAGTTTTAATTTAACAGAAATACAAATGCTATGATTATTCTTCGAAGTTCTTACCATAAGGGTTATATGAGACTAGGTTATATTTGCGAGGTTAACAACTCCCAGGTATATGTAAACCCAAGAAACCTGAGATAGATCTCTAGAAACCAGTGAAACACATGTGTCATATAAATCAGCAAAGTTGCTTTCTAGATAACTAGAAGTGTTACATTGTTCGCATTGTACTTTTAGAGACCAACATGATCTAAAGATACCAAAATGATCAGGAATAAACAAGCCAAGCATTGCTAAGGGATACCATTGATTTATTTATCCATTTTTATTTATTCATATTCATTATAAATGACACTTATGGATCACACAAATTCCTGATGATACAGTGATTTTTAAAAAGCTTACAATCTCACTGGGAGACATGCAAATGGATCCAATGCATTGTTTTATGCCATGGTAGTGGTGCCTACAGATTTTGTGGGATGATTAAGGTCATTTTTCTCTACTGACTTATAAATAATGTTGCTCTTTCAGCTCTGTTAGAAACATGAAACTATACTTGTTAATAAGCAGGAAGCAAAAAAATTAACTATTACATGGAAAAATGGTAACCATAATAAATATAATTCTAAGTTTGAGTCTGGAAATGATGTGCTAGTTCCCTATCACAGCGGAAACATATTTTGATCAGTAACCAAAGATTTCACACTAAAGTATTGACAACTTGGTTATTTACTCTTTTGTTTCCCTGGTGTTAGTAAAGTTCCAAGAGTGAGATAATCTTAAACGATGCAATATGGAACAGTAGAATGAGAAATGAACATCACATCAAGAGACTTGAGCACCAATTTTAGCTTCACCACTAATTCACCAACCAACAGCTTGTTTACTATCAAACAATAACCTTCCCTGGGACATCCTATCTTCATTTGATTAATAAAAGCATTGGACAAAATATTCTCCAATTGAACTCGGGGCTCACATTTTGTAATAAAATATGTTTCAAGGGAAGCTAGTGCAAGTGACTCAAAAGCACCTCCATTAATTTTGCTCAGACCTTCCAAAGAAAAGCAAAAATTCTAACCCCAATCTTTTGAAAATTCTGGTCAGTGCTGTCCAAAGAACTTTTCTATGATGATGGAAATGTTCTATATCTGTACTGTTTAATATAGTACGCCTTAGATGCATTTGGCTATTTTCACTTGAAATGAGGTTAGTGCAACAGAGGAAATAATTTTTAAATATTATTTCATTTTAATTAATTTAAATATAAATAGTTACATGAGGCTAGTGTCTAACAGGGCAGCACAGCTAAATACACTGTATAATTAGTATAAAATGGATCTGATAACAAAGCAAGTTTCAAAAGAAGGGACAATGTTCATTGGATCTACTTTCAAATATTCTGTTCTGTATTTACACTTTAATGAAGCTCTCATTTGCAGAAAAGAACTACTAATGAAAATCAGAATACTAGTAAAAGAAAAGCATTGAAAGCACATCGTATATAATGGAAATTATTACCCACCAGTGGTACGATTTTGTCGTGTGCTTTCAATGACATTTATATAAATTGAAAAGGATCATTTCTTTCATTAACCTTTTAAGTGAGGTTTTCCACTCATGTTTCTTGAACATGCAGAAATGTCATTATAGCTTAAAGTAGGAAGGTACTTTAAAGGGCATGGGATTAGTGTATAAATAGTATACTTTTCCATTTCTTTATTGGTAATTATATATCTTGTTTTTCAGTTTTGATCTACATAAATGTGTATTAAATAAAATAAATTTTGAATAAATAAGTTAAAAATGACTCCATATTTCAAAAATATGAAAATATTTTTATGCAGATTTTTCAAAGCTTTAAAAGAAATAGAAATAGTTTTCCAGAGAGACAATTATATACTTAATAAATCAATAATAAAATATAAATAAAAATACCTACTATTACTGCATTTGTGATTAAACTGGCTATTGCCATTGTCTTTTTTGCAAAATTATTGTATATGCTTTAATGCTGAGATATATCCTTAGGCTTTAATTCAACAGAGGAGAATAATAACCCTGTAAATGAACATGCAAATTTATAGAATTACCTATAATGGCCATAAGTTTAGAATAATTAACAAATCTAATTGATGAGCTACACTTTTGTTGTTGTTGTTGTTGAGACAAGGTGTCACTCTGATACCAAGGCTGGAGTGCAGTGGTGCAACCATAGCTCCCTATATAGCTCCCTACTCCTGGGCTCAACTGATCCTCCCACCTCAGCCTCCCAAGTAACATCACAACACCCAGCTAATTTTTAAAATTTTTTGTAGAGACAGGATCTTGCTATGTTGCTCAGGCCGGTCTCCAACTCAAGGACTCAAGTGATCCTCTCACCTTGGCGTCTCAAGTACTAGGTTACAGTCATGAGCCACCATACCTGGCCCTGATTAACTATACTCATATGGCCAATAAAACATCATGATTCAAAATATATAAAAATGAAAGATTCTTATGATATCATGATCATATATTTTTCATTCATTAATAAGAATATCTATCTTACGCCTGATATTCTGAAAATGTAGGGAAAAAAGTCACAGTCTCTGCCTTCAAAAAGTTTACAGCTTAGGGAGCAGACAAAAAGGAATTATTCAATAACAATCTATTGTGATATCTGCTATGGTGTAGGTTATACACAGAGGGACCCAAATGGCTGCTGTGACAATCAGGAAATCTGAGGGGACTCAAACAAAGCTGGCTCCCCCATGGGCTATTTGCTGAATTCTGGCACTATGAAGGAGTCAGGCAACTAGGCCAACCATTTCTAAAAAGCAGACTGAGAACTCCTACAGTGATCTTTAAATGATTAGGGAAAATATCATTGCATGGCAACTCAGGGCATTTACCAGATTTTGAAGGTAAGGATGTCAGAGGTCTCATAGAGTTGGGTCTTTCACATTCTTTCATGAAGGAGATACAGAGATGGGAAGGGATTCCCCATCAGATATTCAGGAGGGACACACCTGAGGACCAGGGATTAAGCAGAGGAGAGTGAGTGTTATTGATATTATGTAACTCTGACCCATCTCAATTTCCTATTTGATTGAGAGGTTAAGTGACATGATCAACCTGTAGCTATGCATATTAAGTATAAGATTTTTAAAAATCATAATTGAAAGTATATAAATGCCCTACATACAAAGAAGTTTTTTAAAAAGGAAGACAAGAAAAATGAAAGCAAGAAATTTTAAAATATGAAAAAAGAAAGAAAATAAGCCAGCATGGGGAAAAGTTAATATGGATGCAAAAGTAATAAGAATATTAACAGAAGAAAATACTCCATCCTTTTGTTTAGAGGGATATATAATAAATAAAAAGTGGATTACCCTCCCAAAAAGTAACAGGATCTCAATGATGAAGTGAAAATAACAAGAGAATGACACAAGAATAGAGAAAATTAGAGAAATAATGATCACTGGAAAATGAAAAAATTATTTATGAACAAATAATAGAATGAATACAAGTGAAAATCAAATAACTGATTAGAAAGAAAATTTGTAAGAATCAAGGTGAATGAAGAAAAAAACTCAAAGAAACTAGAAACAAAAATATAATAAATATGAAATCCATTCATTTTAATTTTATTTTCATTTTAATATACTGATGAATTATATTAGTTAATATTTGTTTAATATTTTATAACATTTTTAAGTGAGACTGGACTATTACTCTCTTTATTAGATTTCAATATCAGTATTATTTCCCTTTTTAAAATTTAAAACTGCACTATGCATGGTATTGGTAAATTTCTGCTTCTTGTATTATGAATGAATTTATATTTGTAAATGCATCTCTACCTAGCTAAATTTTTTACAGCTCCAGGATCAGAGGAGGATCAATGTATGACATTCTCAGCTTGTTTCTTCTGTTACTGACATGTTTAAGATTTCTAACTCTTTAAATACTGGTTTTATTTACGCATCTTCCTGAAAATAATCGGTTTTATTCTTATTCTCAGATTTATTTTCATATAATTTGGCAAAATAATGTCATAAATCTATACAGATAACTTTATTATTTTTTCTTTTTCATTTCATAACTAAATTGGATCTATTATCTCAGAAATTGAAGATATTGATCTTCTTGGTTTGTTCTATTTTTTATGTAGATATTCTGTACTATATTTCATATACTAGGAAAAACAGTTTTACAAATGAGGCACTATTGATACGATTGATTAAATACCTTTGTTGGACAAACTATCTCGGAAGATCATTGAAAACCATTTTGTAAGAAATTTTTTTCTGGGTTCTAAACAACAGATTTATAAAGAAGGATTAAATACACAATTTTCTCATATTTTTGACAGTTCTTGAACAAAAAATAAAGAAATATTTCAGAATTCCACAACTTTAATCATTTTCATTTACCAACTTTTATTTTCTGAAATTTTCTGTTTGAAATTCTCTGTTTTGTTTGCCACACTGATCAAGAAATTTAAGTTCTTTTCTGAGTTCCAGTTGACCAGAAGGAGGAGATGGATGTATTGGTGAATAGCACTAGTGACAAGAAGAACAAGCATTATCTGATACGGTTCAATGATTAGGCATTTGCTCTGAGCTTTCTAACTATAATGGCAACTATTTTCAGAGTTGAGGCGTGTCTTAAAATTGTTATAGATTTCCTTCATTTTACAGATTAGTAAACGGGCGTATAGGGTCATTTTGTGGCTAGCTCGAAACCACATAGACATGCCTGGGGCTAAATCACAGTTCCGATATTCAGGCTGGTATACGACACCATGCAGGAGATCTAGAAAGTTGGAAAGAGTGCTCGAGGACCCTCAATATTGCAGGACCTCCACAAAAGAAGGAAGCCTCATGCTCAAATCTGTTTATTTGGCAACAAATAGAGGAGGTATTTCTCAAGATGTTTGCTGAAAATATCTAATCTTAATATAAGAAAATAATTTGTTCATGGGAAATCTGCAGAGGGGAAAAGCAAATGTAAAATAATTGATGTAGAGTATGAAGGGAAATGTTTCTGCGAGAACTACCTTTCCAAAGTAGCACTCTTGGATAAACAGTCTTGAGCAAGAGCCATTTCTGGGAAGCAAATCAAACTTTGCTGTGAGGCATTTTAGTGTTGTATATTGTTCACAATTCCCAAAGCTGTCACCTGACAAGTAAATTTATATTATGCTACGTATCAGAGAATAATTTAGTGCTCTATTGCTCTTGAGCAATGAGTTATTCATGCCCAAACTATAAATTAATAGTGAGGATTTGGGTAGTCATCAGGATTTCTACCCGTTTTTCCTAAATCTTCTATCACTCGCTTTATAACCTTCAACCAATCCGTTTATTTCTGTAGGTGTCAATATCCACATTTGTTAAAGTGGTAGAACCCTATCAGCTCTAAGGTTTTTTCCTAATTCTAAAATTCTGAGGCTATGACTCTTGCTGTACTTCATACCAATCATAAACCAAATAAATATCAACCCATTAAAAAAGAAAACCTCGGCCGGGCGCGGTGGCGCACGCCTGTAATCCTAGCTCTCTGGGAGGCCGAGGCGGGCGGATTGTTTGAGCTCAGGAGTTCGAGACCAGCCTGAGCAAGAGCGAGACCTCGCCTCTACTAAAAAAAAATTAGAAAGAAATTAATCGGACAACTAAAAATATATATAGAAAAAAAAAATTAGCCGGGCATGGTGGTGCATGCCTGTAGTCCCAGCTACTCGGGAGGCTGAGGCAGAAGGATCACCTGAGCCCAGGAGTTTGAGGTTGCTGTGAGCTAGGCTGACGCCACGGCACTCTAGCCCGGGCAAAAGAGTGAGACTCTGTCTCAAAAAAAAAAAAAAGAAAGAAAGAAAAAAAAAAAACCTCATTGATCTGTTATCCATGATATCCATGATGAAAGGCACCAAGTCCATCTTGTTTATTATCATCGTATCCCTTGTGCTCAGATGAGTGCTTGATACCTAATAGGCACTTACTCAATATTTGTTAAATTAATTAATTAATAAATGAAATAACACAGTAACTCTCATACCTCAATTGAAAAAACGGGAGTAGAGACGAGTTCTTCTGATTGTACATCACTTCATTTAATAGCTGGACAGACAAGAATTGAGCAATTATGATGAACATGTACTTAGTGAAGATTTAACAAACATTAATATTATTAGAACATAATCCAATGCTGGTAATACATGTATTCCAGAGTGTTGAGATTTTTAATTAATCTGAGTGACATATATTTGGAAGGATCTGTGTGCTGTGACAATGAACAGACCACTTCTTTTATATTAAAAATGTCAGAGCTAGAGATTATCTAACTGAGCAGCCCTTGTTTGACCAGAGAGGAAAATGAAGCAATAAGATTTTTAGATGTAAAGTCCCTTAATGACAGGTGCTTAGTTAGTATACAGGGTAAATTTCCATGATGCTAAACTCATTGACAAAGGATCACACTTGTATCCTCAGTCAGAATTAATGTGATCATGTTATTGCTGACACATCCTTGTGTCCCATAATGATTTATTTCCAACCTCTCCATAAATTTAGTAACTCTATTGGCCATCAACCAGCTCTCACATGCTCAAATGTAACCTCCATTCCAACACAGTAGATTCTGCTAGTATTATTGACTTACAGTACAGCAAACCCATGTGTAAAATGCTGCCAGATATATGATTCAATCATCCCTATGGCTATTTTAGCAACCAACAATAGTTTATGTTTCAATTCCATATCTACTAAGTAAAGGGGGAAATGCTGTATTGCTAGAGTTGTTTATAGAGAATATTTTTCTTTCCTAAATGGAGGTACAGAGTCTGGAGTTAATTCTTGGTCTCAGACCAATACTCTACTTAAAATTGTTATTTTAAACAATTTCATTGTCCATTTTAAAACAACCTACTAACTAGAAAGGCATATATGAAATGCAACAGGATCACTGACCCTTGTGGCACATCCAAAGAACGCCATGACTTTGTGAAACACAAGTTGAAATGCTTGGTCCTAGGCTTGTCAATAGATAGGAAATGTATCAGTCAATTAATGTATACAGAGAAAGATTCATTTATTAGTTCATTCATTATACAAGTATTTATTGAATTTTCGCTATGAGCAACACAGTATGTTAGAAAATGTGAGTTTGAAAAGACACAAATTTAAGATGTCTGTCCTCATGTAGTTTATACTTGAGCTCATTTGTTTTTCTGTTGTTAGTTTATTTTGTTAGTTTTCATTGGAGGACCAGACATCTTTAATTTACTCAATGCTAATTTTAAAAGAAGCTCAAAATTCTGAGCTCATATGACTTTTTGTCTTGATTCTCTATTGTGTTTTGTAAATCCATCATTACTAGTCATTATGATCAATCAGTTCACACTAGGTAATTATCAGAGTTAATTTAAACATTCTGAAACTGTATGCACTGTTTTGTTGTGTATGTTCACTTACATTTTCTGGGGAAAGAAACTTAACTCTCCAAATAGTTAATATCCTTGCTGTAGATCTACAAACATTTTAATGTATTAATAATCGGTCTAAGGTCAGCTAAATGTAATTTACTGAGTGCCTATAAGTAGAATGAACTAAGCTCTGAAGTATTCTTTTCACGAAAATCACCATGGAATACTAGCTCATTTCATGTGAGATAAAAATAAAGATTCTTACTTAAGTCTCTATTCTCAGATTACAATTTATAGTATTGAACAATTATACCTAATGTGTGTAAAACAGACTTTTTTTTAAAAAAAGTATAATGTACTTTTAAAACACCTTCATCAATATGCAGTTCACATAATATTAATATTTTAATTGATTAATGTTGTAGCATGCATCAATAATTCATTCCTCTTTATCGTTGAGTAGTATTACATTGTATGGCTATACCAATTTTGTTTATCCCTTCATTTATTTATTGATGGATATTTCAGTTGTTTCCACTCTTTGGCTATCATGAGTTATAATACTGTTGTGAATACTAATGTAAAAATTTTGTAGAGAAAATATATATCTTGATTCTCTTGGGAATGGTAAACCTAAGAGTGGAATTACTGGGCCATATGGTGACTCTAGGTTTAACATTTTGAAGAATTGCCAAACTGCTTTCCAAAGTGGCTGCACCAATTTATATTCTCACCAGCAGAGTAGGAAGGTTTCAATTTCTCTACCTCCTCACCAACAGTTGTTGTTGTCTGCCTTTTTAATTATAACCATCCTAATGGCATAAAGTAGTATCTCATTGTGGTTTTGATTTGCAGTAGTTTAATGTTCTCTTGCTTTTCATATTTCCTGAATATGACTCTGTATAAACATAAAGGGCTATATTCCAATTTATTCAGTAGGAATAAATTGAACCCTGGCTTCCAATTCAGTCAAGTCAATGCTGAACTTTAAACAGAATAAAAATCATGAAAATTTAGGTATTTACACTATGCACTTCCATTCTACTGCAAATAGAGCTATTGCAAGTAAGCTACTGAAAAGATTTCACTACTGCAAACTGATTTTAACAATAGTTCATTCCCAGGAGATAATTTATTTTGCCATTCTCTTCTTTATTGAACATTTCAAATTCTGTCCTTATGCAAAGATATTAATGTGTTATTTAAAAAATGGTAGATTTATGTTCTCTTCTGGTTTACCTTGTGCTTTTGCTTGCATAGGAAATTATTTCTTTGTGGTATTTTCATCAGAGTATTGCTTCAGATGGCTTTACAATTTTCAAAAATCATGAAGGTTCAAACATAGCTTAACTTTGGAGGCTGCTGAACGTGTTTACTGCCCTAGATCCCAAACACCTGTAACTTGACGGAAGCTGCTGTGCAAGGCACAACCTATTGAGTCATTTTCAAAATACCGAATACAGGGAGTAGGTGTTCAGTTGCCAGTAATGGAATAACAAAAGTTACAAACTGGGTTCATTAGTAATATAAGATGCATAAACTATATTTCCAGACCTGTAATTCAATTTGTTTTTGTATTTGATTTTCAAAATCTTTATTGGAATGCCCTACCCTCACACTCATTTTTTTTTTTTTACTTTTTTTTTAAATTTCAAAGTATTACTGGGGTATAAATGTTTTTGGTTATGTGGATCACTTTTGTAATGCTCAGGTAAGGGTTAAAATGCACCTTTCACCCAGACAGTGTTCATTGTACCCGTTAGGTAGGTTTTCCCCCATCCGCTCTTCCCCTCGCCCCTGCTTGATTTCCTCTGAGACTTACTTCACTCTATGCACATGTGTGCTCATCAGTTAGTTCCAATTTAACAGTAAGTACAAGGGGTGTTTGTTTTCTATTCTTTAGATCAGCAGTCACCAACCTTTTTGTCACTGGGGACCATTTTTATGGAAGACAATTTTTCCATAGACCCGGGGGCGGGGGAAGGTTTCAGGATGATTCAGTGCATTACATTTATTGTGCACTTTATTTCTATGATTATTACCTTGTAATATATAGTGAAATAATTATACAACTCACCATAGGTTGGGGACCCCTGCTTTTGACACTTAGGATAATGGTCTCCAGTAATCATTTTGTCAAAAAGACACCTGCCCTACCCCTTAAAGATGAACTTCACCTGACCACAATAGACATCTCACTTCATATCTGTTAATCTCAACCCATTTCTGATGCATAAAACCACGGCAGGTTACTCATCCTCTCTTTTTCTCTAAGATAATTAAGATTCCATAAATATTCATCTTATGAGAAGATGCAGTGTGCTCACTTCATAAATCATGACCTTTGAATACCAGGACCAATGTTCAAAGGAATTTGTAAAAGTAATATGTTTGACATCACTTAAGCACTAAAAATTAGTAAGAAAGAAAATAAAAGAAAAAGATAAAAATTTTAAAATATTATTTTAATACTATGGTGTGTTATTTTACATCATATTTGACAATCTTCTCAAGAAAGCATAAAGTTCATGAAATTTATGCAAGCCCATGAAACATTATCCATAATAGCTAACATATATTGATCATTTCTCTACAATAAGCACGCCGTGGATATGTTAGATGTATAAATTATTTTAATCATTAAAACAATCTTATGAGATAGTAGTATTAGGGTTTGTGTACTTTGCAGGCAAAGAATTTTGACTAAAGAATTATATGACTTGCTCATGAAATAAGGAAGGGGCAGAGCCAGGACCCAAGCCCAAGCAATCCAGAGCCCATTCTTCTAAAGTCCCCACCATGGCACTTCTACATAAAACTAAAATATTGATTCTACATGTTCCCTTCAAAAGAAGCAATTGAATATAAATACTTACCTTCTCTTTCTTCCAAAATCCCAATGAAAACACAGTGAAGATGAACAAAAAGGAAAAAAAATCTGTAATAATACCAAAAAAAAGATCTTAATAAGCAGATATATTTTTATGAATATCTGGAAAAAGAAATATATGAAAGTACATTGACTATCTGCCAAGGAAAGACCACAGTGCAGAAAACACTGAAGAGTCTGGAGTTAAGATGGCAGCTGTGTTTTTCAGGAGCAGACAGGCACAGTGCTCGGTGTCTGGAGATTTGAGTCAGAGAAAAAGCACAGGGAGAAACGTAAACAGGAAGGCGTTCTGAAGAGCAGCTGTGGGCGCACCAGCCTCTTTTGTCTCCTTGCACTTACAGAGGGTCGTCAGGGTCACGGTTCCCTGTGTAGAAGTGGGATGACATTGACAAGAATGATATGATATCATTTGGCTGGGGACATCTTGTCTCCTAGGTTGGAGACCACCATTCTAGGATGAAGATGTCTTTACTCTGGTATTGAAAGTGAGTGTGGTTTGCTTAAGAACTCAGTCTGCTTTCCCTAAAGTGAAGATAACAAGTGCACACTTGCTTCCCTTGCATACGGAGCTTGTGGTCTGCAGAGCCCAGGTGGGTGGTGGGGGAGATGTAAAAATCTACTGAGGAAACCCCAAGCAGCCACTGAGGTCATTCAGCATAGTTCTTTACCATCATTATGATTGAATAAGCAAGATCACCAGACAGCTGAGAAAGCACAAAAGAGAACGTCCAAGATAAGTCAACTCACAGACTGAGTCTAGAAGAAAAGAGATTATACAAGACACAGGAGAGGACTTTAGAATATAAAATCAATCAACAAAGACATGCAGAATATCAGAGATAAGTAAAGAGTGGAAGATCAATCCAAAATTTAGCATTCATCAAACAGGAGCTCTACACAAAGAATCCTAAAAAAGCAGAGACGCAATAATGAAAGAAATGGCAGTTTATATTTTCACAATGGTGAAGAAAGATATGTCTTCATTGTCTGGAAGAATGACAAAAGACACAGAACTAAATGTCTCCTGGTGATATATCAGGACCTCAAAGATAAAAACACTAAAAAGCTTCCTGAGAGGAAACACAAAACACAAGTTGCCTAAAAAGAAATGAAGATCAGATGGTATCAGATACCCTGTTAGCAATCCTACAGGATGCAAGAAAATGAAATAAGGCCTTCAACATTTAGAAGGAAAATTACTTTGAATCTAAAATTTATATCCAGATATATAATCAATTATCATTCGAATGCAAGGAAGAAGTAGAAATATTTTTTGCAACATGCAAGAACTAAGAAACTGTAATACCGTGTACCCTTCTTTGAAAAAATACTTGAAGATATACTTCAGAAAAAATGAAAAGCCATTCAGAATAAAAAGCTACTTGGACTTTCAATATGTAATTTATAAAAAAAAAAGTTTGGGAAACAGTTGGTAAAAAGAAGTTGATCAGGAAGCTTTAACATTAATATTTGCAACTCTTAACAATTATAAAGTATTTTATGGTATATCGAATAATTACTTGCCTCTTTTTATTTCTGGGGGTTAGCAAGAAGAGTCTACAAGAAATTCTGCAACTGAAGAATATGTATCATGATCATTGAATCAAAAATTTATATTTTAAGCAGGTTTGGTTTATAGAGGTAAAAGGGGAAGCATCTAGTGGGTAAAAGAGGGTGCTACTTTTCTTGCTGCAAATCTTATGTGTAGGACTAAATTCTCCTCCACTAGCTTGAACTGGCATGCATACAGTACACTGCTCTGCCAATAGCAGAAGATTGACCTTGAAGAGTCCCTGAGACTCTCCAGGCTCCATTTCTGTTTTGAATGACAACATAGTCTTCTTTATTGACCCTGAGTCATTTGACAGACCAGGCTGATTCCACTTGGTCCCACATAAAGAGTCAAGTAGCTCCTTGGCAGGTTTGCCTAATTATGGGATGAGAGTATCATGTAGTGCACCAGAAACTCAGAAACTTTGATTGTAACAGCAGTCACAAATCAAAAGCCTTTTAAATGTTACAACATACATTGGATACACAAAAACAATACAGTGGCATTTTTTAACTTAGTACTTATTCTTAGCCATAGTATAAGCTCTCAATAGAACCTTAAGAGTACAAATAAAATATGAACAAGTTAAGCCAATGAATACAGAATGATGTTTGATAAATATACTCCAAGTTAATTTCAAAACTTCTTCATGTTTATTTAACAAAATGTTGTTTTATCAAGGAACACGCAGTTATGTTGACAGCTTATTGATACGACTTCAATAGATGCCAAGGAACCACAGATACACCAAAGAGGAATAGAAAACAGGAGTCCTTTTATTTACATTCTGGAAGAATCAAAAGTGCAAACTCACGGGCACTCAAAACATATGCTAAATCCCTGATTGATGCTCTGAAATTATGGAATCAGATGCATTTAGACACATAACTTTTTGAGTTCAATGAATTTTGAATTTTTTTCCAACTATGACTCATATAATATAATGCTGGTGACTCAGTCTCTTACTGTTCACTAACCTCAAATCACACCTGTGCATCTATTACTGAATTTAGAAGTGTTAGACCATTATGTACCCAAGAATGTAAAGGTTTCTGGCAGAGTACACTTCCCTTCCTGAAGGTCACAGCAGGCACGGATGCAGTAAAGGATCACCAGCAGTGTCCCTCTAACATCAAACTCCTGTATGCATCTCAGCTTGCTTTCAAATGAATGAACTTGCCTCATGATTTTAAATGAACCTGTGTTGTTACTGTGGAATTCTAAAATCAATCTTACAGATGAATCTTGCAGTTATCTTTGTACATGAAAGCCAACGATTTCCCGGAATGGAAATCCCAGTAAAAACCTAATGGGGACAATTGACCTTGAAAGTCTCCTTCGTTTTGGCTCCTTGTCAAATTAATATGGATCCGTCTACTTTTATCAAGTATTGCCTCTGTCCTAGTGGGCTTTAGTGATGCTATTAGCATAACATCATTACATGAGGGAAATGGAGAATATTAGAAAAACTAATCAGGCTCCAAAAAATAAAATTTGAAAGAATGAATTTGAATATCCTGTTACGCTGTCTTTTAAAGGAGTCAAGATTCACACCTGTCTTCTAATACATTGAAGGAAATGTAAGCAGTCACTGAGAGCCCAGCATGTGTTTAACAATATGTTCCTTGGCAATTCCTTTATTGTATGGAGATTATTTAAAGAGATAGCAAAGAAAACCAGGAGGGGGAAGAGTAAGATGGCAGATTAGGAATCTCCAACCATTTTCCCTCCACAAAATCACCAAATTCGACAACCATCCATGCAAGTAAGCAACTTCAGATGAACCAAAAATCAAGTGAACAATCCAACTACCTGGTTTTAACATTATATCAAGGAAAGAGGCACTGACGAGGACAGAAAAGACAGTCTTGCTCTGCCTACACCAACCCTCCCCCATCCCCACAGTGCTATGCCAGCACACCCAGTGGAGAATCTGTGTGCCTGGGGGACAGAGAGTGAAGCAATTGTGGGACTTCGAATTGAAACCGAGGGCCAGCCTGGCACAGGAGAACACAGCATAGGACAGAATTCTGCTGGTGCCCATAGAGGGAGCATGTAGACCAACCTGGCCAGAGGGAAATCCTTCACCCCAAAACCTGAGTCCCGACTGGCCCACTACCCACTGACAAAAAGCAACCTGGGGGTAGACTAAATTCACAAGTCAGTCAGGTCACAAACACTGCAGTCCTTGGGCAATTCCTGTGCCTGTGCTGGCAAAAAGCCGGTGGACTTGGGGTGTACGTGAGCCAGTGAGACACTGGCAGTGATGGCCAAGCCCATACCTGGGGAAAGGAAAAAGAAGATTTCAGAGGACTTTGTTTTGCAACTTGGGTACCAGCTTAGGTACAGTAAAATAAAGCACCAAGTAGACTCCCGAAGCCCTTGAGTTCAGTTCTTAGCTCCTAGATGGCATTTCTAGACCTACCCTGGGCCAAAAGGAAACAAGCTGCCCTGAAGGGAAGGGCCCTGTAAGAGTGGAAACTCACTAGGTGCTCACATTGTGGGTGGAGAAAGATTTCTCATGCAGAGATTAGGATATATAAAGTGAAAAGTTTATTTACTTTCCCAAGAAAGAAACAGATAGAGAGAGAGAGAGAGAAGAAGGGAGTGGCCACAGCACACAGAGGAAAAAAGGAAATGTTGGGCAGCGAGGCCCAAGTCTTAGAGATAATGAGTTAGGCCACAGGTGTTTTAATTAAACAAAACAAAGGTGGTAGTTGTGTTGTGAGTTTTCTCTTTAAAGGGGTCAGGGGAGAAATTATGTGCTGTGACTTCATTTCCCTTACTTTCTGTTAGATAGTTTATTTTCCTCTGTTAGATAGGTTATTAGTAAGGCCACCTTTCATATCCAGTCCTGGCAGGATTCACCACCTGGTGACTTAAGAGTCCTTGGGCTTTGAATAAACATCGGAGTTAGCCAGGCAACAGTCACCACAGGCTTTGAGTGATACTGGGCTGGATTCAGGTGTGACCTAGTGCTGGTGGCCATGAGGAAGTGCACATATCACTCCTCCCTCAACTCCAGCAGCCCAGCACAGAGAGTGAGGAAAGAGTGTGAGACTTTTCCTGGTAATCAAGGGAATTCTCCAATATCTCATCCAAGTCCACCAAGGTGGTACCCCTAGGAGTCTGCAAAAGTCACAGCATTACTAGGCTTGGGGCACTTTCAGTGCTAATACAGCTGCAGTGACCAAAGACTTAGATCACAACCCTCAATTGCCTTTGAATATATGGAAAGCCTTCTCAAGAAGGAGGGCTTCAAACAAGACTGTGAAGATTAAAATAAATACCTAACTCTTCAATAACCGGACTTGACAAACATCCACAAGCATCAAGAACATCCAAGAAAACATGACTTTAAGAAACAAAATAAATAAGGGACCAGTGACCAATCCTGGAGTGGTGGAGATGTGTGACCTTTCAGACAAAGAATTCAAATAACTGTCCTGAGGAAGCTTAATGAACTTTAAGACAACACAGAGAAGGAATTCAGAAACCTGTCAGAGAAATTTAACAAAGAGATTGAAATAATTTTTTAAAAAATCAAGCAGAAATTCTGGCACTGAATAATTCAACTGACAAACGAAGAAATGCATCAGAGTCTCTCAACAGCAGGATTGACCAGCAGAAGAAAGAGTTAGTGAGCATGAAGACAGGCTATATGAAAATACACAATCACAAGATAAAAAAGAAAAAAGAATGAAGCACACATATAAGATCTAGAAAATAGGAACAATACAGTCAAGATGGCTAAAGGTGACCCCAAGAAACCAAAGGGCAAGATGTCTGCTTATGCCTTCTTTGTGTAGATGTGCAGAGAAGAACATAAGAAGAAAAACCCAGAGGTCCCTGTCAATTTTGCAGAATTTTCCAAGAAGTGCTCTGAGAGGTGGAAGACGATGTCTGGGAAAGAGAAGTCTAAATTTGATGAAATGGCAAAGGCAGATAAGTCCGCTATGATCGGGAAATGAAGGATTATGGACCAGCTAAGGGAGGAAAGAAGAAGAAGGACCCTAATGCCCCCAAAAGGCCACCGTCTGGATTCTTCCTATTCTGTTCAGAATTCCGCCCCTAGATCAAATCTACAAACCCTGGCATCTCTATCGGAGATGTGGCAAAAAAGCTGGGTGAGATGTGGAATAACTTAAGTGACAGTGAAAAGCAGCCTTATATCACTAAGGCTGCAAAGCTGAAGGAGAAGTATGAGAAGGATGTTGCTGACTATAAGTCTAAAGGAAAGTTTGATGGCACAAAGGGTCCCACTAAAGTTGCCCGGAAAAAGGTGGAAGAGGAAGATGAAGAAGATGAGGAAGAAGAGGAGGAGGAGGCGGAGGAGGAGGAGGAGGATGAATAAAAAACTGTTTATCTGTCTCCTTGTGAATACCTTAGAGTAGGGGAGCACCGTAACTGACACATCTCTTATTTGAGAAATGTCTATTGCCCTCATTAGGTTTAATTACAAAATTTGATCATGATCATATTGTAGTCTCAAAGTGCTCTAGAAATCGTCAGTGGTTTACATGAGTGGCCATGGGTGTCTGGAGCACCCTGAAACTGTATCAAAGTTGTACATATTTCCAAACATTTTTAAAATGAAAAGGCACTCTCGTGTTCTCCTCACTCTGTGCACTTTGCTGTTGGTGTGACAAGGCATTTAAAGATGTTTCTGGCATTTTTTTTTTAATTTGTAAGGTGGTGTTAACTATATGGTTATTGGCTAGAAATCCTGAGTTATCAACTGTACATATCTATAGTTTGTAAAAAGAACAAAACAACCGAGACCAACTCTTTCTGCTTCTTGCTTGGCATTGAGGCTGTGGGGAAAGATGCCCTTTGGAGG
>NW_012149507.1:5651400-5662388 GCF_000956105.1 Propithecus coquereli
ATGTTTTTGAAGTTAAATAAACAGTATTACATTTAAAAAAAAAAAAGATCTAGAAAATAGCCTCAGAAAGACAAATCTAAGAGTTATTGGCCTTAAAGAGGAGGTAGAGAGAGAGATTGTGATAGAAAGTTTATTCAAAGAAATAATAAATGAGAAATTTCCAAACTTAGAGAAAGATATCAATATTCAGCTACAAAAAGGTCATAGAACACCAAGCAGATTTAACTCAGAAAAGATTACCTCAAAGCATTTAATAATCAAGCTCCCAAAGATTACAGATAAGATAAACATCTTAAGGGAAGCAAGAAAAACAAAAAAAAATAACATGTAAAGGAGCTCCAATATGTCTGGCAGTAGACTTCTCAGTGGAAACCTTACAGGCCAGGAGAGAGTGGCATGGCATATTCAAAGTGCTGAAGGAAAAAAACCTTAACTTTAGAATATTATATTATGCAAAAATTTGCTTCAAACATGAAGGAGAGATAAAGACTTTCCCAGACAAACAATAGCTGAGGGATTTCATCAATGCCAGACCTGTCCCACAAGAAATGCTAGGCTAGGTGCGGTGGCTCATGCCTGTAATCCTAGCACTCTGGGAGGCTGGCGGGTGAATCATTTGAGCTCAGGAGTTCGAGACCAGCCTGAGCATGAGTGAGACCCCGTCTCTACTAAAAATAGAAAGAAATTACTTGGACAACTAAAAATCTATATAGAAAAAATTAGCCGGGCATGGTGGCGCATGCCTGTAGTCCCAGCTACTCGGGAGGCTGAGGCAGAAGGATTGCTTGATCCCAGGAGTTTGAGGTTGCTGTGAGCTAGGCTGATGCCACGGCACTCTAGCCCAGGCAACAGAGCCAGACTCTGTCTCAAAAAAAAAAGAGAAAGAAACACTAAAAGGAGTTCTTCTATCTGAAAGAAAAGGATGTTAATAAACAATAAGAAATCATCTGAAGGTATATAACTTACTGGTAACAATAAGTATAGAAATACAGAATACTCTATAGCTATAATTGTGATGTATAAGCAACATGTATCTTGAGTAGGAAGATTAAAAGACAAACCTATTAAAATAACTATAACAAATTTTTAAGAGATAGTAAAAAAGATATGAATGGAAACATAACAATAAAATGTTAACAATAAAATGTTAAAAGTAGGGGGCATGGAATTAAAGTGTAGGATTTCTATTAGATTTCTCTTTGCTTGTTTTTAAGTAGAGTTGTCATATCTTTAAAATAATTAATTATAAAATGTTTATTGCGAGCCTGATGATAACCTCAAATCAAAAAACCTACAACAGATATACAAAAAATAAAAAGCAAGAAATTAAAACACACTACCAGAGAAAAATCACTTTTAACAAAGGAAGAGAGGACCATAAAACAACCAGAAATGAAATAAAAACATGGCAGGAATAAGTCCTTACCTATCAACAATAACATTAAATGTGAATGGTAAACTGTCCAATAAAGAGAAATAAAGTGGCTGAATGGATAAAACAACAAGAGCCAGCTATATATTGTCTGTAAGAAACCCACTTCACCTATAAAGACACAAATAGACTAAAAATAAAGGGATGGGAAAAGATATTCTATGCAAATGGAAACCAAAAAAGAGCAGGAATAGCTGTACTTCTATTAGATAAAATAGAATTCAAGGCAAAACTGTAAAAAGAGACAGAGAAGTTCATTATATAATGATAAAAGGGTCAATTCAGCAAGAGGCTGTAACAATTCTACATATATATATGTACCCAACACTGGAGTACTCAGATATGTAAAGTAAATATTATCCATGCTAAAGACAGAGAAAGAGATCTTAATACAATAATTGCTGGAGACCTCAACACTCCACTTTCAGCATTGGACAGATCATCCAGACAGAAAATCAACAAAGAAACATTAGACTTAATCTGCACTATAGTCCAAAGGTACCTAATAGATATTTACGGAATGTTTCATCTGACAGCTGCAGGATACATATTCTTCTTCTCAGCTCATGGATCATTCTCAAGGATAAATCATATGTTAGGCCACAAAACAAGTCTCAAAAAATTCAAAAATATTTGAAATCATAATAAATGTTTTCTCTGACCAAGTAGAATAAAACTAGAAATCAATAAAAAGAGAAACATTGGAAAATATACAAACACATGGAAATTAAACAATATGTTCCTGAAAGACTAGTGGGTCAATGAAGAGATTAAGAAGGAAATTTAAAACTTCCTCAAAACAAATGAAAATGAAAACACAACATATCAAAAGCTATGGTATACAGCAAAAACAGTAATAAGAGAAAAGCTTAGCGGAATAAGTGCCTACATAAAAAAGTAGAAAAACTTCAAATAAACAACCTAATGATGCATCTAATAGAACTAGAAAAACATGAGCAAACCAAACCCAAAATTAGTAGAAGAAAAGAAATAATAGTGATTGGAGAAGAACTAAATGAAATTGAAACAAAAAAAATGATACAAGCCATATATGACAAACCCACAGCCAACATCATACTGAATAGGGAAAAATTGAAAGCATTCCCACTTAGAACTGGAACCAGACAAGGTTGCCCTCTATCACCACTTGTATTCAACTTAGTGCTGGAAGTTCTAGCCAGAGCAATCAGACAAGAGAAGGAAATCAAGGGCATCCAAATTGGGGCAGAAAAGGTCAAACTATCACTCTTTGCTGACGGTATGACCTTATATCTAGAAAATCTCAAAGATTCTGCCATGAAACTGCTGGAATTGATAAACAAATTCAGCAAATTCTCAGATTACAAAAATCAATGTACAGAAATCAGTAGCATTCCGATACGCCAACAACAGTCAAAATGAGAACCAAATCAAAGACTCAATACCCTTCACAATAGCAACAAAGAAAATAAAATGCTTAGGAATACATTTAACTAAGGAGATAAAAGACCTCTACAAGGAGAGCTATGAAACACTGAGGAAGGAAATAGCAGAGGACACAAACAGGTGGAAAACCATACCATGCTCATGGGTCAGCAGAATCAACATTAACTGACTTCAAATTATACTATAGAGCTATAGTAACCAAAACAGCATGGTACTTGCATAAAAACACACATAGACCAATGGAACAGAATAGAGAACCCAGAAATAAATCCACACATCTATAGTGAACTTATCTTCAACAAAGGTGCCAAGAACATACAGTGGGTAAAGGGCAGTCCCTTCAATAAATATGGCTGGGAAAACTGAATGTATATATGCAGAAGAAAGAAACTAGATCCTTATCTCTCAACATACGCAAAAATCAAATCAAAATGGATTAAACATGTAAATATAAGACCTGAAATTATGAAACTACTAAAAGAAAACATTGAGGAAATGCTCCAGGACATCAGTCTGGGCAAGGACTTCTTGAGTGATAACCCCAAACCACAAGCAACCCTAGCAAAATTGGGCAAAAGGGATCATATCAAGCTAAAAAGCTTATGCACAGCAAAGGAATCAATCAACAAAGTGAAGAGACAACCCACAGAATGGAAGAAAATATTTACAAGTGACTCAACTGACAAGGGATTAATAACTAGAATATATAAGGAGCTCTAACAACTCAATAGAAAAAAGTCAAATAATTCAATTAAAAAATGGGCAAAGGATCTGAATAGGCATTTTTCAAAAGAAGACATACAAATGCCCAACAGGCATATGAAAAGAATGCTCAACATCATTAGTCATCAGAGAAATAAAAACCAAAACTGCAATGAGATATCATCTAAAAAAGGCAATAACGAACAGCGGTGAGGGTGTGGAGAAAGGGGAAGCCTTTTAATTGTTGGTGGCAATATAAATTAGTTCAGCCTCTATGGAGAACACTATGGAGGTTCTTCAAAAAAGTAAAAATAGAACTACCATATGACCAGCAATCCCACTGCTAGATATATATCCAAAGGAGGGGAATTCAGTATATCTAAAAGATATCTATACTCCCATGTTTATTATAGCAGTATTCACAATAGCCAAGATTTGAAATCAAACTAAGAGTTCATCAATGGATGAATGGATAAAGAAATAGTGGCACCTATACACAGTAGAATATTATATAGCCACAAAAAGAATGAAATCTTGGCATTTGCAACAACATGGATGGAACTGGAAGACACGATGTTAAGTGAAATAAACCAAGCACAGAATGACAAACCTCTCATGTTTTCACTCATATGTGAGAGCTAAATATTAAAAACAATTGATATCATAGAGACAGAGAGTAGAATGATGGTTACCAGAGGCCGGGAAGTGTTAGAGGGAAGTGGGGGATAAAGTGGGGATGGATAATGTGTACAAAAATGTAGTTAGGTAGATATTATAGAATGAATAATATTTGTTAGCACACCAAAGTGAATATAATCAACAATAAGTTAAGGTACACTTTAAAATATCTAAAAAAGTAGAACCATAATGTTCCTAACACAAAGAATTAATAACTTCCTGAGGTAATGAATACTCCAATTATCCTGATTTGATTAATTAATATTGTATTCTTATATCAAAACATTGCATATACCATATAAATATATACTATTATGCACCCATACTAATAAAAAATGAAACATAAAGAAATAGTATAGAAAATTTGTTTTGCACATATTATTGAGAAAATTATGTTTTTGTTTTCTTTGGAAGACTAGAAGTTAAATAATTTTCTTTAATTAAAGATAAAACACCAAACTGCAAAAATATAAATCATAAAGATTCAATTCTCACAAATTTAATGAAGCAAATTTTCCAAAATTAATAAGGAGACTTTGAGTAATAACTACAATTGTAACAGCCTTATATTGTTGTCTTCAGAGTTATTTCGTTTATCCCACAAATAATTTGAAGCTGCTCACTGTACCTGATATGAACTATAGTTGCACATCATTTATCCAGATGTTTCTTACCTAGATAATTACACTTATTCAGGACAAAGCTTAGAACATGAAAATAAACAAAAGCATCCACTAATAGCCAAAATATACAACTCAGAGTTTATTAACTTGCTGATGGAATGACCTTTGAGGACATATGGAAAACGGTGTTTGATTTTACAACCTTTGACTTCTTTTTTCTTTTTTTTTTGAGACAGAGTCTCTGTTTGTTGCCCCAGCTGGAGTGCAGTGGCGTCAATAGCTCACTGCAGCCTCAATCAAACTCCTGGGCTCAAGAGATCCTCCTGCCTCAGCTTCCCAAGTATTTGGGACTAGAGCTGTGTGCCACCACGTAGGCTAATTGTTTTCTATTTTTCGTAGAGACAGGGTCTCGCTCTTGCTCAGGCTAGTCTCAAACTCTTAGGCAAAAGCGATCCTCCCACTTTGACCTCTCAAAGTGCTAGGATTACAGGCATGAGCCACTGTGCCCGGCCACCTTTGACTTTGATGGAAGCAAACTGGCAGCATGAAGAAATGTCAGCTGAAACCTGAAATGAACAAGAAAAGTAAATAATATGAAAG
The DNA here is from genome assembly GCF_000956105.1 of Propithecus coquereli. Classification (NCBI taxonomy): domain Eukaryota; kingdom Metazoa; phylum Chordata; class Mammalia; order Primates; family Indriidae; genus Propithecus; species Propithecus coquereli. The sequence goes on from NW_012149507.1 coordinate 5,656,861, forward strand.
ACAGCCCAATAACTCATAAATGCAGGATAATCTGTAAAGCCAACATAAAGGCAAACAAGATCTGAGTTTTTCTCAGGGTGCTTTAGACCACACATTATAATTATATCTCTGAGTCATCAAAAGAAATATAAATTATATTTGATATATACTGTTTAAGGACCCTGAGAATTTTTTCACATTTTTGTGGAAAAGAAAGGTCAGAAAGATAATTAAAGCAAAAAATACTTTCCAGAAAATTAATTGTCCAGAAGATTCACATTCCAGACAAATGGGGATCTATAGATTAAGTACAATTAGGAACTCTATAATGTCTGTATGTATATATGTATGATCTTTATCCATAAACTGTTAGCTCTTAAAAGAAAGTGATATGTTGTCTACTTATTTTTAATTTCTCAAAAGTTCTAAAATGAAAAAAAAGAAAGAAAGAACAAAAGACATGTTTAAAAAGCTTTTGAGTGACTTCTGGATTCAGTTTCAACAGAAAAAACCTTGGAAGTCATCAATCAACTAGATCTATTATAACAGACATCTATGGAATATTTCAACAACAGCTAAACATACATTCTTCTCAAGCCCATATGGAACACTCACCATGGTAGATTACATTCTGGACTACAAAAGACAGCTTCACATATTGAAAGAATAGAAATTATGCAATGTATATTCTGAATGGAACTAACCAGAAGTAAATAACAGAAAAATAACTGGAAAATCCTCAAGTATTTGGAAATTTAACAACACATTTCTAAATTTCTAAGTAACACATAGGTCAAAAAGAAGTACTAAGGGGAATTTAAACATATTTTGAATTAAATGAACATGAAAATACTTAGCAAAATTAATACTTTATACAATTTTGAGGGTACAGCAAAACAATGCCTAAAGGTAAATTTATAGCATTAAATGCATATATTAGAAAGGAAATATGATCTAAAATTAATAACGTAACCATTCACTTTAGGAAACTAAAAAAAAATTTGAGCAATGTATGCCTAAAACAAGAAGTAAAGAACAATAAAATTTAGAGCAGAAATGAATAAAATTGAAAACAAAAAAAAATAGAGAAAATCAATAAGACCAAAAACTGGTTACTTATCAATAAAATGGACACAAGTATAGCAGGGTTAACCAGGAGGCAGAGAAAGAGAGAGAGAAAGAGAAATGAGAAAATAGAGAGCAAGAGAGATAAAAAGAGAGAGAGGCAGAGAGAAACAGGATACATAACTTTTCATCAGAAATGAAAACATAGTTATAACTACTGATCCCATGTACATTAAAAGAATAATGAACAAATACTATTAATATAATCAACACAGTGTCCACAATTTGAAAGCCATATGAAATTTACTAATTACATGAAATACACAAACAACCAAAACTCAAATGACTACAGATAACCTGATTAGCACTATATTTATTAAGGAAATTAATAATGATTCCATTAGTGAATTCTAGCAATGACTTTCTAGTAACCATGAAAGGAATTTAGATCTCCTTGAAGAAATGACTGAATCTAGGATTAGAGCCAGGAAAATACAGGATGAAGCCGATCCATCTTGTGATGCTAGAAAGTAAATAAATCCCCAAAAAGCAAAAAAGAAAAGAGAAAAAAAAATGAAAAGAAAACACAATGAGGAGGCTGTGTCAAAGGGCCATATGTATCCAAAAGAGGTCTCAATGGCCAAAGTTAAAACAATTTGGGCAACAAATTCAGTAAAGCAATATCAGATTATAATCCAAAGCATAAAATAAACAACCATCAGTCGATGTGGTATAAACAAATTTTTGAACAAATAAATAAATAAATGGGGAAGATTAAACAAATCTCCCATGCAAAAGAATTCTAAATAATTCTAGATATTTCACTCTCAAAGAAGTAGAGCATAATTCCCCATGCCTTAAGTGTGGACTGTGCATGAGGACTTCCTTTTAGATAGTAGAGTGTGGAAACAGGAGGAAAAGTATAATTTTACAGTAGAGAAACTTGATAAACATAACATTGACAATGATAAATCATGTGATGTATGTACCCTTGATATAATTTGATGAAAATAACACTTTGCCTTTGTGGTTATCCTCCCCCAAACCCATAACTTCACTGTACTCAGGAGAAAAGAAAAAAAGAAAAGAAAGAAAAGAAAGAAAGAAGGAAAGAGAAAGAAAGAGAGAAAAAGAAAAGAAAAGAAAAAGAAAGGGAAAGAAAGAAAGAAAAAAGATCAGATAAATACCAGTCAAGGGAAATTCTACTAAATACCCGACTGATAGTCTTCAAAACTGTCAAGATCATCAAAAAGAGTAAGTCTCAGAAATTTTCACAGCCAAAAGGAGCTCATGGCACCATGATGATTAAATGTAATGTGGTATCACAGATGGGATTTAAGAACATAAAAAAGGACATTATATAAAAGAAAGAAATCTGAATAAAGTATGAACTTTTTAGTTCATAAAAAAGGTAAAACTTTAAAAAAGGTAAAAATATATAAAAATGTATATACTACTGGACAATCCCTTTTTCTCTGGGACCAACCACCTATACTCACTTTCCTTCTTTCATATCGGGAAGGCTACTTTGACAGAGATCGAACTGCACTTTTTCTGGGATCAGCAGCCACACATTGTTTGGTTGCACTTAATCAGCTGCCATATATGAGTCCAGCTGTTGATTTAAACTCTATTCTTTCTATGTTTACGAAGCTTGCCTCCCTGAGACCTTATACTCTAACTCCAGTCTCTACATAGGACTTGTGTTCCTGTCTATGTCTTCTACTTCTTCTACTGAACAGAAAGTACTTACTAGGTAAGCATTACCTTCTGCCTGTGTAATCTACTTGTGTAGAATTTCTGGACACCGGTGTCAGGACTGACGATTTGACTTTAGTGCTTCCTATTGCCCTCCCAAAGTTGAAAGTAATTAGCAGAAGGTAATTAATCAGACAGCGGCTTGCCATGTGCCCTTGAAAATATCCTCAGAGTTCTTATGTATCACTTTCCCCATGTGTAAATGAGGATAAAACTAGTTCATTCACCAGTTCAAGATTAAAGTGAGGCTTATGGTCTCAAAATATTGCCTGGAATATAGCAAATTTGCAATAAATTTCAGTTATCATTATTAGCAATGTTGTTATTTCTGGCTACCAAACAACTCAGAAACCTAACCTGGTCCTGTTTTCTAGATTTGCCAGAAAACACTCACTCATGACACCACTCCAGGCATGAGGATGCCAAGCCCCAGAGCAGCCAGAGCTCCTCCAGAGCCTGTGTGCTTCCTTAGCCTCCATCCTGACCACGTCATATCATCCCCATTTCTCTCAAACTTTGCAATAGATACTGGGTTTGTAGTTAAAACCTAGTTATCTGTTAGAAAAGTGTCTTATTCGTAGTAAATCAGATTTTCACATCTATCATCATATTCATTCATATAAACTATGACTCAGAAATAGGGTCAAAATAAAAGAGAGTGAGAATCTTCTTGAGTTTAGCATTTCAATATTGATGTCTTTATCCAGGATTAAATGTGCACTTTTTCTTCTATAGTGCCAGAATGTGTTAGGTGATTTTCTTTTTATATATGAAAACATATGGCATAGCTGTTATGAGTATTTAGGGATTTGGCAGGGTTTTGTGATAGTGGGGTTATTGTCCATGAGGACACATATGCTTTACATCATGTAGACTAAAAGGTGGGCTGGTTGTCAATCTGTATTTTTGTTTTGTTCTTGACATTACATAGTCATATTACACGCTGAAGCAAACACTTTTCTACTCCTTTTTGAGGTGCACATTATAAATATTTCATAACCAGTAGAAAATTGGCACCGACCAATTTGAAAATATATACCGCCTATAGCCTATCAACATGTGTCACCTGGCCACAAGTGTTTTAAGAATAGAATGCAAAAAGGGAATGACAATGTGCTAACCCAATCCCTGGTGAAACCTTCCTTTCATGAAATCAGTATCACACTTTCAATGGTATAAATAGACTTAACACAGGTGGGTACAAATGGATGAATAACTTGGGAACATGATTAACAGAGTGGGCTTTAATAAAAATGTTGAAAGTGATCTCCAAAGTTATGTCCAGATTCAGCCATCTGTTAGTTTGCTTAAATAACAGAACGGTTTGGTAAAAAAAAAAAAAAAAAAATTCAAGGACTCAAATATATTATAGTTAAATTATACAACTTCATTCTCCACTTGATTCAGATGGTCAGTCTCAGTTGCCCACATTTGGGCTGGTTCCTGAGATTGGTAAGAAGTCCATAGAGACCCTAAATTTTAGATTTTAATTTCCATTGCTCAGATTTTAAAACTATTTTTAATTAACAAATAATTATATATATTTATGGGGTACAATGTGATCTTTTGATATATATATATATGAATGATTAAACCAATCTAAATAATATATTTATCATCTCATCTACTTATTTTTTTATGAAAGCATTTAAAATGTACTCTTTTAGCAATTTTGAAATATACAATATATTATCACTAAGTATGGTCACCACTAAAATTTATGCCTCTTGTCTAACTGAAACTTTTTATCCTCCAACCAATATCTTCCCTTTCCCCATCTCCCTATCTCCCAGTCTCTGGTAACCACCTTTCTATTCTGTACTTCTATGAGTTTGACTTTTTTAGATTCCACATATCAGTGAGATCATGCTGTATTTGTCTTTCTGTGCCTGGCTTATTTAACTTGTGTCCTCCAGGTTCATCTATGTTGTTGAAAATGACAGAATTTCCTCCTTTTTAAGGCTGAATAGTATTCCACGGTGTACATACACTACATTTTCTTTATCCATTAATTCATTAATGGAGACTTAGGTTGCTTCCATACCTTGGCTGTTGTGAATAATCCTGCAATTAACATGGTAGTGCAGATATGTCTTCGACATAATGATTTTAAATCCTTTGTATATATACCCAAAAATAGGATTGCTGGATCATGTGGTCATTCTATTTTTAATCTGTTAAGGAACTTCCATACTCTTTTCCATAATGGCTATACATTATGGAATTTTACATTCCCACCAACACTTTTTCACTCTTGATAAAATATTAAACAGATAAAACGTGATTAAATTACACAACATTGAAATTTATATTTTTTTCCTCATGAATGTGAACTCTGAATTTCCAGTCTAATAATTTATGGATCCTCTCTTGTAACACACTCTTAATGAGCTCCCCTTCATTAATCATAATTTTTTTTCCACATCAATGCAAATGCATTCTCCTCCTCCACAAAAATATGGGCAATAAAGCAATCACAACAAACCCAGAAAACATCTGAGGTCACACCCACATGGCATTTTAACTGTAAAATTATAGTGCTTAAGTTTTTTCAAATGTTTATGATGTTTTGAGCTCATTCAATGAGAGGAACAATATCTATTTCTGTCAACACATTTTGGTGGTTTCACCTCCTTTCATAGGAATCTCTAAGGGCTTCTAATTAGAAGAATTTACAGGAAATGTCAAACATTCTAAATAACTGATGTGTTGTAATTAAAGTTTCA
>NW_012149507.1:5662438-5662779 GCF_000956105.1 Propithecus coquereli
ACGTGAGTTGTACTATTATTGTTAAATTAATCTTTATTAAAAAACTTTATATAATCAGACCAGACTAGAACAAATTCATGATTTTGTATTTCAGTTTATCTCATTTGATTCATTTAGAAGTCATAATAACACAAAATCACATTTAATTATAAATAAACTGAACAAGTAAAATAACTGATATTAAAACATCGGTAATATATGGAGCTGAATAAGATACATTGACATAACTTTTCTTGTGCCTTTAGCTAAATCAAGCAATTGAATGAAATATCTAAAATAGACTGTTGCAGGTGATATCCAATAAAGACCTGATTATTTGCATCCAAATTTTCCTGGTTATA
>NW_012149507.1:5663489-5677940 GCF_000956105.1 Propithecus coquereli
AATCCAATTTGCCTTTTATCAAACAATTTGGAAATAGTAATTCTTTTGTTAGCATTTAGGGAGTTGGAATAACATGCTATGATATCAGAACATAGGTATATCAATTTTCAATTATGATTTGTATTATAGTAGATTAGTCATGGATTTTCTTGAGTTTCCCTAATAATCATATCATTTGCAAATAGAAATATTTTTCTTCTACCTTTCCAATTCTTATGCCCTTATTTGCTCTTGTTTAATTTCATTTGATAATCTCTCCAATATAATGTACATATTAGCAGTAATAGTGGACATTTTTTCATCTTGTTTCTGACTTTATTGGCAGCCAAATTTAGTGAGTTGGGATTCAGTATGACATGCTGGAATTTGTGTGTGTGTGTGTGTGTGTGTGTGTGTGTGTGTGTGTGAGACATTTGTTTTTGTGCCCTGAATTACTTGTCATCCCCACTATAGAGCTGCTGATGGGAAGTCAGAGTGTTAAGAAGGTGAAATAAGTTTCCCAGAATTATTGACAGTAGTAGGCAATAGTAGAGTATGAATAACTTATTTTCTCCATTTGTGAGTTTGTACTTCTTTACCTTGCCTCTGTTTCCTTAAACGAACCTAAAGACTTGCTTGCAGTTGCCAAATATAAATTCAAGGGCTTTAAATAATAATTTCTGCTAAAATTTGAATTAGTTTAAAACTGGTGCCAGTGAAATGTATGTATCCTTATGGCATGCAAATGCTTTTCTGTCATATGCCAACTTGTCACTACTTCTTGCTGATTTGAATGCAAATAAATGACACCTTTTATTGATATTTACTTTGACATTGATACTGACAATTTGGACTTTAAGTGACAGGACTAGTATTGATAGCAGCAACATAAAGTCAATGGATGTCTTATTATAAAATATGGATTTAAAATTTATTTTAATTAAAAGCAATAAGGGAATGTTTGATCTATGTTCTTTGAGAGATTAAAATAGACAATGGATAAATAATAACAAGCATCCCCAAATGAAATTTTTTAAAAAGAATAAGAAATTTCCAAGGAAGCTTTGTGGAGGGTTATTTTAAATCAAACAGAACCAAACAGAAAACAAAGCATGATTAAAAGGAGGAAAAAGTGGCTGAGAAGAAAAAAGATGAGTTGCAGAAGGAAAGCAAAATAGTCTGGAAACTATACTGTATTTCCTTTTTCATTTGTTAATTTTAGGATTTAAAGGACAAAGAACAGCAAATCTCAGAGTGTTTCATGCGATAATAATGGCTCATTTTGTTTTTCTCCTCAACACTAACTGTGTCTTGTCACACTCTGTCTTTCTAGATCTGATAAAATATTTCCACATTGCACTACTGGAGAGGGGCTGTGTGAAAGATGAGACTTGAGAAAACCCAGTACTTAGAAAAAATAAAAACTTAAACTTTACAATGTTTTTATTCCTTAGGAGAGTAGTCAAAGGAGATGCTGTTTCTATTGGAAGCATCACGTAAATCATCACTTATAGAAACATATTTAAAAAACACAGAGCACAGACACCCAGAAAGTATAAAGCTCTGTACTCCATGCAACAAAAATTGTACAGAGTTGAAAGACGTCCAGTGAGTGCAAAGAAATTATTACGTAGGATATGGATGGGCTCAAGTATGTGGACACCTCATTCATCGAACAGACTGTTTTAGGACACTCTGGTAAGAAGAATAATGCTCCCTGCCAAAGATGTCCACATCCTAATTCCAAGAACTTGCAATACGATCCCATACATGGCAAACAGTCTTGGCAGATATGGTTAAGTTAAGGACCTTGAGAGGGGAGATGATACTGGAATGACATAGTTACAAAGAACCTTATAAGTGGAAGAGGCAGAGAAAATTTGAAACGGCCACACTTCTGACTTTGAAGATGGGGAAGGGGCCATGAACAAAGGAATGCAGGCAGCCTCCAGAGGCTACACAAGACAAGGCAAGGGATTCTCCCCTGGAACTTTCAGAAAAATGCCACCCTTCTGACATTGATTTTTAGCTCAGTCAGATCCATTTCAAACTTCTGATGTCTAGAACTAGAAGAGTATAAATTTGAGTTGCTTCAAGCTGCTGAAGTTGGGATAATTTGTTATAGTAGCAATAGGAACTAACACAGGGACCTATAATGAAATAATCACTGGAGACACAAAGATGAACCAGACACAATGAGAGAACTGAAGTTATTGGACTCCTAACTGGTGAGTTGCAAACTGTAGATCCCTAATAAGTCTGACTTTGGTCTTTGCTCTTAATTCCTATGTCATTGCATGCTTCAGTGAACTTTTAAAAGAAAAGGTGTATTTTTTTCTTAAGAAAGATGCCAAACAGCATTCAGACACAAGCCTAACCACCCAATTATATGTATTTTTTACCCAGGAATTAGCTGTTTTTGAGGACAGTCTTCTAATACTCATATCCAGACTGTCTGAAAATGGTCTTGTTTTATTAACATATTGCTTAAATGACCTCAGCTTCCTATTTAAAAAAAATTAAATATAAGGCCAGGCATGGTGACTTACACCTGTAATCCTGGAACTTTGGAAGGCTGAGGCAGGAAGATCACTTGAGACCAAGAATTTGAGGCCAGCCTGGGCAACACGGCGAGACCCTCATCTCTACAAAAGAATAAAAGAAATAGCTGAACATGGTGGCAGGTGTCTGTAGTCCCAGCTACTCAGGAAGAAGAGGCAGAAATTATCCCCTGAGCCGTAGAGTTTGAGGTTGCAGTGAGCTATGATGACGCCACTGCAGTTCAGCGTGGGCAACAAACAGAGCAAGATCTTGGTTATTTAAAAATAATTAATTAATTAATTTAATTACATAAAAAATAAAATGTCCTCAGCTTCCTAGTAAAAACAATCCACATGCTCAAACACACACACACACACACACACGTATATGAAGAAAACTGAAGCAATTAGCAAAGCAGCACACATTCTCACAACCTCATCTCTAACTCTCTCCTCTTCCTTCCCTTAGTATGGACATCTATCTAAAGCCAAGTCTTCTACTTATCCATTAGATTTCAAATGACACGCATTACTTAAAGACAATGCTATGGAAATTCTCTGCTCTTTTCCCCACTTCATCTTTTTTGCCACTCCACCAACATTCAAACATTCCCTTGACTTTGTTTATCTCTCCGACTAATTGTGATGATCTGATCACAGGGTTTTTTCCTTTTCTTTTTTAATCCTAAAATGGGGGAATGTATATGAAGATTTATAAGTCATTATACCCTTGCACTCCTGGATTAAAAATAGCTTGGTCGTTACCCATTTTATATGTGGCTGGATTTATTATCTTATTATTTTTAAGGGCTATGTCATTGTCTTGAGTGAGATTGGCTTTACATAATGAACCGAGTGCTGCTCTTTCTTCTATACCTGGAAAATCTTATGTATATTTATAATGATCTCGTCCTTGAAAAATTGGTAGCAGTCACTTTAAAACTTTAACGGCTTAAAGTATTTTTTTAGAATTATATTAAACAACATATTTAAGTTTTTTGTTACAGGACTGTAGAGATGTTCTATTTATTTTTTAATGTTTTTTTGGTAAGTTCAACTTTCCCAGTAATTTGGTCATTATGTTAATATTTTCATTATCGACTCAATGCTGTTTAATGCATCCCCTTATGTCTTTATTCCCTGATGCCTTTACAATGTTTCTTTGCTCATATCTTATATATTTGTAACTTATTTATCTTATTCAGGTTTATCAAATGTTTATCAATTTTACAAGTTTACTCAAAGAACCAACTGATAGCTTTTCTGATCCTTTTGTGATCTATTAGATTTTTATTTTTTAGATCATTACTTCTAATCTTATGCTTTCCTTCTACTTTCTTTGTGTTTGCTTTGTTCTTTTTCTTACTTCTAAGTTGGATACAACTAATTGTAAACTCTTTTCTATTATTCCAATTAAGGATATAAATATTTTTAATATACTACTTCTACTATAGTCCAACATTTCAGAAATGTAGCATTTTAATTATCTTTCCATTCTAAGATGTTTTTAACTCCCATTTAAATTCTTATTTAATTAGCAGGTCATTTAGAAGCATGCTTTTAAAGACCAATTTTTTAAAACTTATCTGGCTTCTAAATTAGTTGCATGAGATCAGAATAATGTGGTAAAAATGACTATCTGAAAATTTTGAGATTTACTTTATCACTTGGTATATAGTTCATTTTTGTAAATGTCCCATGTAAGCCTAAAAATAATCTCTACTCTCTAATAGTTAGATATTGAATTTCATGTTTCTGACATCTACATTGTAAAATATAATTTTTAATACTGTAGCTTAATACAAAATTCTAAGAGGATCATATTGAAATATCTCACAGTGATCACACAAGTCAAATTTTTCTTTGTTTATTTTGAGGTTTTTTTAAAACAACTTAATTTAGATATAGTTCATCTACTATGCATTTCACCCATTTAAAGTGCACGACTCAATGCTTTTTAGTATATTCACAGGTATGTAAAATCATTACCACAATCGATTTTAAAATTAATTCAAAAAGACACCTATTACCCTTTAGCTATTACTCCCTATCCCCATCTCTCCCTGCCAGCTCTGAACAACCACTGATCTACTTTCTGTCTGTCTAGATTTCCTTGTTATGGGCATTTAATGTGAATGGAATCCTATACTGTGGGTTTTTCCTTTGGCATAATGCTTTCAAGGTTTATCCTTGTTGCAGCATGCTATCGGTACTTCATTCCTTTTTAAGACCAAATAGCACTCCATTGTATGAATACATCACTGCTTTTTAATCCATTTAGCATTGGAAGGACATTTGGGTTGTTCTCACCTGTTGACTATTATGAATAATGTTGCTATAAGCATTTGTATACAAGTTTTGTGTGGACATTTGTTTCATTTCTCTTGAGTATATGCCTAAGAGTGGAATTTCTGGGTCCTATGTAACTCTGTTTGATCATTTGAGGAAATACCAGACTGTGTACCAAAGAAGCTGTGCCATTTTACATTCCCAACAGCAGTGTTTAATGGTTCCGGTTTCTTCACATCTTTCCCGAGACTGGTTATTGTCTGACTTTTTTATTCTGGCCATCCTCATGAGTGTGAAGTGCTAGCTCACTATGGCTTGATTTACATTTCCCTATTGACTAATAATGTCAAGCCTCTTTTCATGTGCTTATTGGTTACTTGCATATCTTTTTTGGAGAAATGACCATTTTTCAAATTGGGTTATTTGTGTTTTTATGATTGTTATAATGGTTCTTTATATATTCTTAAGTTTCTTATCAGATATATAATTTGCAATTTTTTCTCACATTCTGTGGTTTATCATTTCACCTTCTGATGATTTTAAAGCACAAAAGTTTTAAATTTTGAAAAAACTAAGTTTTTTTATTTTCTTATTCATACTTTCAGTGTCATATCCAAAAATTCTTGGCTGGCCAAAACCACAAAAATTCTTGAAAATTTACCCGTATGCTTTCTTCTAAGAGGTTTATAGTTTTTGCCCTTACATTTAGTTCTTTGATCCATTTGGAGTTAACTTTTGTATATGGTGTTAGATGAAGGTCCAACTTTATATTTTGGCATGTGCTAAAATAGTTTAGGGTTATTTTGTTAGATATTTGAAAGTTTAGAATTTTCATAACTTCTTTCTAAACTGGTTTTGATTCGTATAGTTACCATGTTTGTCCCTAATGATACCGTTTGTTAATACAGACTATATTGTCTGATGCAAATGTGACAATTCATATTTTCTTATATACTTGATATTAATCTGGTGTATTAATTTCAACTTTTTTGTTTCTTTGTGTTTTAGTTGTGTCTCTTTTAAATGTCATGTTGCTAGATTTTGCTTTTATTCAAACTGAAAGTCTTTGTCTTTTAACTTGTCAATTTAGTCCATTTACATTTATTTAACTATTATTACATTTGGACTTGATTATATTGCCTTCCCTTGCTCTTTTCTATATGTCCTATATTTTCTTTTTCTCATTTCTCCTTTTTTGCCCTTATTTAGGATAAATTTATGTTTTTCTCAGATTTTTAAAAATTAATTCAATTGTATTATCATTATTATTATTTGCCTATTCTTATATCATGAAGGTAGGATCTGTGTGTCTCATTTATTAAAATATCTCCAGAACCTAGAATAGTACCTGCCACTTGTTAATTTCAAATAAATATTTACCGACATATTAATGCCAGAAAGCATTTTGCTGGTTGAGACAATTGTTGGTTCAATTTCTATTTAATGGAAAAGGAGAGTTTGATGCTTTATTTAGTAAGAACTGTTTCAAATTGATGTATAAGACCTCACATTTAAAAAGAAAGAAGTAAAGAATAAGTATGCATTCCTTTAGGTTTTATGAATTAGTGTCTATATTTTATAGTAGCTATAAAAATACAGGATAATGAAAGTAATAATTATATATTTTAATTATTTTATTCAGCCCTTTTTACACATGAGGAAGTGGAAACAAAGTGAGGTTATGTAGGATTCTTAAATCATAGCAAATGCTGGGGTTGCTCCCAATTCATAGCTGGGAAATTCAGTATTAGCTTTTTTCTTGGTTAACTAAGCTGTTCCTTTTTAATTTAAAAATAAAATAAAAATAAACTAGGGATACTGATCTATGACAATTGTAGGTGATCTGCTCTGTGGGATCACTAGTGAATATCACCTTCCAAAAATTGATTTTTGTGACTTAACTCCAAGCACTCACAATGACAAAGGGTGTAGTGTTAGTGAAAGAGAAGGACAAATGAAAATCCCTCCAAAAAGACATAAAACACCTCCCATATAATTTTCCATTTGTGCACTCTAGTTCATTAAAATTGTATACTGACCCAATCGCTTGGTTTTGTTAATAGCTCCACAGAGGAATAATAGTTGCTAGAGCATGAACACTACAGTCCATTTTCTTTGAGTATTGTTGTGCAATGTTGCTAATTTGACAGCTCCTGCTGAACATGGACTCATTATTTTGTGTCATTGTTTTGGGAGAAGGAATATCAAATGAGCAGCAAAGTAACTTACAAAGAAGCGTGTAGCTGATAGGCAAGTTGAAATGGTAAGGAATGAACTACTTGACCCCTATAAAATACCTACTTATCTTTCAAGACTCAGATCATAATGAATCAACCCTCATCCCAACCAAGATTAATGTGTCCACTTTCCCTTGCTCTAGGTACATATTTATATCTATATCATATCTATGACTATATATCAACCTATCTAATATCTAGATATATTTCTAGAATCTCACATAGTATATATAACACTCTTATTTGGTTATGTGTTTGCACCTTTGTTCTAGACTCTGTTTTTGTTATTTAATTGCTTTTAGGGAAAAACAAATAAACAGCCCTATCTACCATTGTTTACAAGGCCTTGCAAAATCAGGCCCCTGCCTACCTCTCTAGTCTCCATTTGCTGCTTTCCCCTTTCACACTACCCATCAGCCATGCTGTACCCATTTAGATTCTCAAATGTGCCATATTCTCTTCTGCTTAAGGGCTCTATAGATGCTTTAACCTCCTCATTCATGGCCAAACAGATATATTGACTTTCCTCTACTTCTTCCTTCCTTCCCTCCACCCTCCTTAATTCCTATTTATCTTGGATATCAGCTTCCAGTCATTTTGTCAGGGAAGCTTTTGCCATATCTGTCCATGTACACGAGATTAAGTCTCCTACAGCATTCTCCTTTACACCATTAATCCCATTGTAACTCTGTGTCCAGTGTCTGGTGCCTGCTGGATTCTGGGCTCTAGGAGGACATGTCTGTTTTATTTGCCACTATATCCCCGGTGACTTTTCAGTGCCTGATGCATAGTGGTCCCCATGGCATCCCTGTTGAATCAATTTGATAACCAGGACATATTTCCTCTTAACCATATACCTCTATTTTGTCTATTCCCTCTGCTGAAATGGTCTCCTGCATTTTGATTATTTTCTTGTCTTCCAGGATCCAGCTTAGGCCTCCCTTCTTCCAGAGGTCTTTTGTAGCCTTCCCTTCTCCCCCACCCTCCTTCCTACCTTGGCTTGGGGCCCTTCTGTGGTCCCCCAGCACACTGTACAAACAGCTCTCCAGAGCCTCTGCCGCGCTGGAACGCAGCTCTCAGCTCTATATATCCCCTTGCAGAGCTCTGGCACCTCATGGACAGCAATCGTATTTACTTTTGCTCCATTATATGGTCAGGAAAAAATGCAATGCATCATAAACAAATACAGCATAGATGTCCCAAAATACTGTTGAAAGAATAAAAAGGAGATATTTGGACTATAATCGAGATTCTGTCACTCAGTATCAAAGCTTCTCATAATCATTCATAGAATGGAACTAAGGGAAAAAAGGGAATGTGATGAATAATGTACATTTACAGTAAGGCTGTTATGATCTTTCTGATAAATATTGTGTGGAAGTAGATGAATTTTCATCCTTTCCCAATATTATTTGCCCATTTGAGCTACCTGGGGATATTTATCCCTATACGTTTTCTTATAAAGCATAATTAAAGTGTCCCTCAAGAGTTGTGTGTGTGAAATTAATTCTTGAGAAAAAGCAGCTGCCAGTCTTGGTCGCCTGGTAACAGTCGGCTGGATGTAAATATCTCACCTTGCGCTTAGCACTTTTCCATCTGCTTTGCCCACGCTTTGCCAGTGCTTTGACTTAGATGACAGGGTTACCAGGGGATTTGAAAAGCATGAATCTAAAAGTCATTCTCACTGCCCCTTGCAGAGCTGTTAGCGGCTTTGTTCCCTGTATCCGTTGTACTCGAACATTAGTTTAGGATCTTGAAAGCTTTATATTCATCAAGAGTTGCTCCAATCTAACTGCAATGGCCAAGCTTTTTTCAATGTTAGGTTCTACATGTTTATTTTGGTTTCTAAGATTCTTAATTAATATAACACACAAGGCATTAAAAAAATCACTAGATCATATGTGTGTGTGTGTGTGTGTGTGTGTGTGTATACATATATATATATTTACATATATGGTGTTGAACGACTTGGTTTGTTTTAAATTTACTTGACCTCTGAATTAACCAAATGATTGAGAAGTTTTGAGTTATCATCAAATACAAATTTTTAAAATCTCATTTTTATGTATTCTATGTAATCCTCTTCAATCAGCAGCTAAATAAGAAGGCTCCCTTATTTGGTATTGTTAGTGGGCAAACTAGACAAAGGCACCAATTCCTTGGCCTTTATGAGGAAGGCTGGTATAAGGTATAAAAGAGAAAATCTTGGAAAGGGAATTTTGCACTGTTTTTAATCGCCATTTTCAACTCTTCATTTAAAAAAAGACACCCTAAGTTGAAGAAAAAGAAATGTCTGGAGAGGACGCAAGCCATGCCTGAAGAGCAGGGCCCAGGGCCAAGTGCAGGAGGCCTGCAAGGAGCCCGATCCTGCTTCCTGTGGGTTTTGAGAGCAGGAACAACCTCAGTTCCTGGACAGTCCCATGGCCACCATGGGGTGGGAGCTGTGGGCTGGGAGACCCGTGACTGTGCCCATGTCTCTGTCATGGGAGAGAAGAGCTCACTCTGAGAGAAGGCTGCTCTCTGGGATGAGAGAGCCTGGGGCCTGAGGGGGGGCTGGGGACTCAGGCTCCCTCTCAGCCGATCACCGTCGCTAAGACTTGCCAAGCGAGGTCTGAGATCAGAAGTAGGTAATCCTTTCCTTCAGATACTGCGACTCAGAGTCTATCAAAGTGTTGGGAGTTAGCATCAAATTCTAGGAAAAGAGAGAAAAAAATCATTAAATTTGACTGAATGTACCTAAAGGTGAGGAGAATAAAGTTTACATCACACTGAATGAGACCCAAGACAGAAAGTAAACAAAGAAAAGCAAAGTTAAATTTTTGCACACCTGTTTCTATAACTTAAAATTCCCATTCACTAAAAAAGTATGACATTGAGCATAAAAGTACATTCTCATGCCCATGAAATAAAATCCATTGGTAACCATGGTACTTCCTGTTAGAGACATTTAGAGAAGCAAAAAAAGGAGGGAGACTAATCTTGCCAACATTGAGACATAGTAGAAAATAGTAAGCATCCGCAAAGCAGGGAGCGCGTGGGAGGCCAGGGAGGCAGGAGGAAATGCAAGAGTGTGGTGAGCTGGGGTATATTTTGTCACATATAATTTTAATATTATTTTGTTCTATTTCTTTCTATCTTTTGATTTATGGTTTCTGTATTTCCTATGTTACTTTAAAAGAGCTTCCATATCTAGAAGTTATAAAAACATTTTTCTAATTTTCCATTTAAATTTTTATAGCTTTACTATTGAAATTAAGGTATTTATGTCATCTGGGATTCATTTCTATATAAGGTTTAAGATAGTGTTTTAAGTCTATATTTTTCCAGATGGAAACCAAATGTGCCAAGCCATCTTTTTTTAATCAGCAATTTCCATGACTAAATTGAAATGCCACATTCATTACCTATTAAATTTCCATACATAAAGGAAGCTTCTTCTGGATCCAAAGGTCCATTGATCTTTTCTATATACAATTTTGTTAATACATGACTTTTGAATAAACTAGTTTATATTAGTAGTTATTTTAAAGACCCGTAATGGAAATCTCTTTCACTATTTTTTTTCAAAAATTTTTGGCATTTTCTGCATATAAAATTCTCGTAAAAAACTCCAAAATCATTTTCTCCATTGTCAAAAAGAAATCTACCAAGTTTATAGTGATTTGGAGTCCCACTAATTATTATGTTAATTTGGAAAAGCAGATTTTTTTTTTTTAGTGACATTGATTCTTACAATCAGAAACATTGTAGGGTATACCATTTATTCAGATTATTTTATAGATCTTAATAAAATGCTACAGTTCTATGTATATAAATTTATTTTTTATTTTATAATTTTGTTACTAAAGCAAATTATGACTATTTAATTTAAATAGCCAGCAGATTATGACTAGAGCTCTCTAGAGCTTTGATTTATATTACTGATGTCTTTTTATTAAATTTATGCTCATCAAATTTTCAGTATACCATACAGTATTATTATATTAACTATAGTCCTTGTGCTATACATTAGATCTCTAGATTTATCATATATAACTGCAAGTTTGTTTTATTCTTTGTAACAAACCATAAAATGAGAATTATTAAGATTATCTTCACACATACATGCAAAAATTATTTGGTTAAAAGTATGGTATTTTATGTTCTTCCAGAAAAATCTAGCCAGAAAATGCATACTTTCCAATATATGACTTCCCTGTGATAGACTGGAATATTTTTCAATGAATATTCACTTACCTCTTCTTCCCCCTTGAGTCAGAGTATAATTCCTTGCCTCTCTTTGGAATTATAACAATGTGACTTATTTTGGCCAAAGGATTGTGAATAGGAGGTGACATGAGCAGAGGCTTTAAAATGTGTATGAACAGTTTGGTTTGCCCCTTGGCTTCTGCCATTTCTATGAGATCATGTCCCAAATAACTATTGATCCCAGAATGATGTGTAGCAGATCTGAACCTAACCTTTAATCTGGAGTGAAACCCAGCCAGACCACAGACTGAAGCACAGTTTATCAGCTGCCTCCAGCCAAGACGAGCAAAACCTGAGCTGAGCTGCAGACCTACGGGAGTGAGAATACATGCTCATCATTGTTAGGCCACTCAGTTGTTACACAGCATTATTTTTGTAATAGCTAAATGATACAGTACCAAAACAAATAAACAAGGGCAACAAAAACGATGAATATTTTAACATCATTTCATTATTTTTAGCTCTTATTTCAGTCTCTCATTTTCCTCTCACAACATACTTCTCCATGATTTCCAAATATAGTACTAAACAACTAGATAGCTTATCTGTATATTATCTTCGTTGATAAATTTCACTTTAAGAATTTGGTTTATACACAAAAAACAATGGTGATATAGCACCTCTTGTATTATCCTGGGTAGAGCTGAAACCCACTCTGCTAAGTGAAGTATCTCAAGAAATGGAAAAATAAGCACCACATGTGCTCACCATCAAATTGGTTTTAACTGATCAACACTTAAGTGCACATATAGCAATAACATTCATCAGGTGTCAGGCATATGGGGGGGAAGGAGGGGATGGGTATATACACACCTACTGGGTGTGGTGGGCACCATCTGGGGGATGGACATGCTTGAAGCTTTGACTCGGGTGGGGCAAGGGCAATATACATAACCTAAACATTTGTACCCTTATAATATGTTGAAATAAAAAAGATAAAAAAAGGATTTGGCTCATAAAAAAACTGCATTTATTAAAAAAACACATGCTGGAAGAAGATATTTGTTACTCATGTATCCAACAATGGAATAGTAACTGCAATACATTGAGAACTTTTACAAAGCAATAAGAAAAATGACAACTATTCAAGAGAAAATGGGTAAAAGATAAGAAGATGCAAATGCACAGACGGGGAACATATGTAACCAACATATATAAACATGTTCAATCTCACTGGGAATCCATAAAATAAAACATTAGATCATTAGATTAGCAAAACTTAAATGATTAGGCAATACCATATGTTGATGAGTGTATAGGGTAATGAAACTTCTCGTACTTCCCTGATAAGGGTGTTAAATTCTCATAGCTTTGAGAACAATCTGGAACTCTCTGGAAATTCAAATACAAACCATTTAGGATTGAACAATTCTACTAGTAGAGTCTAGGGCATCTCTTGCACATGTACAAGTGGAGGTATGTTCAACATTTTATAGCATCATTATTTTAAGAAAAAACATCTGGTGAAAACTCAGATGTCATGCAAGAAGTAAAATAAAAAAAATCGTGGCACTCATACAATGGAATACCTCAGTAAGCAAAATTAAAGAACTAGAGCTCTGCATTTCAGCACAACTAAAACTCATAAAATCTCCAAGCATTTTATAATGTATTTTCATTTAATCTGAGGTAATTTCCAGATTTTCTGATGCTGATCGGAGGATCACAAAAAGGCATTTTCACTTTTCTCTCAACTAGGCTTGCAATTTGGCTTTGCTGGTCATAATAAAATCTGGAACAGTATTTCTTTTAATTGTCTCTTCTGCCTCCTACGGATGTAAGATAAGCTGGGGACGTATTGTATCCGATGGACTGTCTTTAGTGAAACTAATGACATTTAGAAGCATTCGATGCAATTGGAATATCTCATTACGCCTACATTTTCCACCTATGCCAGTTTTGTATTGTGCACCATCTAGGTATTTGTGGTAAACGCCCACAATTATGTAACTGCTGTTTCTCTAGTCTTTTGTGCTGAACTATGTGCATCATTCGGCACAAGTGGAACACACTCATTCAGCCTTGAGGCGTCTTCTCACAGTCCCATAGATATCTCTCATAATAACTCTATTATAAACAAAAATGTGCTTTTCTTCTCTCTGCTGTGCTGTTCATCAGTCTCTGAGCATTTGAGGCAGTTTCTGTTTCCTCTGGTTGTGACTCACCGTCAATTCCCACACTATTCTCTGTTCTGTGTTCTTGTTGTCCTGCTCATTTTTCTCCCTCGTTCCCTGTCTTCAATTTAAACTTAGAGTGCACTGGCCTCCAGGCAAAAGCATTCTTTCCTGACATTGAGAGATACAATCCATCTCTTAGTCTTAGGCCACAATTCAATTGATCGTTATATTTCACATGGGAATCGTTTGCTCTTCCAAAGACTCAACCATTGGTGATAAGAAGCAATAAGAAGAGCACCGATGCTACTTGTTCTGAAGATAATACTCTACTTACTTTCAGCATGTCGCCAATTTTTGTATAAAAGAGCAGGAGGAGATAGTTATTGATAGTTTGGATAGATCTCGTTAGCCTCCCCAGTACATGGTGGGTTCATCACCCAGGATAGGAGCCCACTGTCTGTGCTAGCTACAGCCCTCTTTGTATATGCCATGCT
Source organism: Propithecus coquereli (assembly GCF_000956105.1). Taxonomy (NCBI): domain Eukaryota; kingdom Metazoa; phylum Chordata; class Mammalia; order Primates; family Indriidae; genus Propithecus; species Propithecus coquereli. Next base: position 5,677,394 of record NW_012149507.1, read on the forward strand.
GGTGAGAAAAACTCCAGGGCATAATTTCTTGGTCACCACATCAAGGAAGAAAGAAAAGTAAAGAAGGACAGTAGCTCTCAGCATTAAACCAATTTGCTGACAGCTCTTGATCAAAGTATTATTACTGCAAATGATTTATTTTTTGCCATCACAAGGCACATGTATTTTTAAGGTGATAGACAGCAAATAGGATTCTATGGTGAGAGGGTCACGGAAAGATCTCACTTAGCAAGAATGTGTGATTAATTTACCTTCTGAATTTATGAGGCAGTGCAGTGAAGACAGTTCTAAAATAGCAACAGGGTGATTACAAGTGACTGAGTAAACAATGTCATAGCTCTGGGTGGAATTTAATCTCTTCATATGTTCTGCTAAAAATTCCAGTTTTTAAAAGAATGCCATAAACACAACAAAAGTACTATTGCCATTAGGGTTACTGTAAGGAAGGGAGAGCAAAGGGGAATGACCTTGTCCTGAAACATTCAGGTTTGTTCCATTCACTCAATAGATATGTCTTTTTTTTTTTTTTTTTTTTTTGAGACAGAGT
>NW_012149507.1:5678705-5683924 GCF_000956105.1 Propithecus coquereli
AGCTCCTGAGCTCAAATAATCCGCCCGCCTCGGCCTCCCAGAGTGCTAGGATTACAGGCGTGAGCCACCGCGTCCAGCCAGATAATTTTGTTTTTAAAAAATGTATGTATAATAGCATTGAGAGGTAGTTACTGACTCTTTGTATAGTTTAAGGATTTGAGAAAAGGCTCCAAGAGGTTAAATACCTTGTTCAAAGTCACTTAGTGCTAGTGTTGGAATGTGGATGAAAGTGAATTGCACAGTTTGTTTTTATAAGTGAAGTCCAGGGGCTGTGAGCAAAGAAGGATCTAGGAGTCTATTACAAGTATACGATGGCATTATATAAGACTCAACTTACGATAAAACATGGCCACTGACATTATGGAGACAAGTATCCTAGACGGCTGATTCATATAAGCAACATGGCCTGGCTTAGTGGCTGTACATTCAACAGAGGTTGCATCGATGTGATTTATGAACCAAAACAATATCCTTCAAAGTAAGAATGAATATGATTTTTATTTCTTTCTGGTGGAGCAGTGGAACCAGACAGAATGGGATTGATGTGCAACCTTGCGCTGGTGATTACCACTAGGTGGCGCTGAGTTTACAGCGCTCGGAGGATTCCGAGCCAAGCTCCATTGGGTAAGTTGATACACTGCTGTGTTGGGTGTGAATGATCACTTCGTTGTACATGCCCTCTAATATAAATTTCTCACAAATCTATTAGCTTCTATTTATATTATGTTCCAAACTTCCCCCCTAGTGGTTCCCTGAGTGACATTTTTGAATTGGTCATGGCAGAGCTTGGATAGATTGTAAAAGAAAATGTTGGTATGTGGATGTGGCCCATGTGTACCGTCCTGTTAATATGATATAGCTAGATATAGTTACTGACACTCCTTCAGGAATCAACTACATCTGCAATAACTAACTCCTTGATGGAGCCATATAAATAAGAGACTTGACTGTCCTACTAAATACAACTGAATTTTGGAATAAAATCTTCTCTTTATTGCTTACACACGTCTGTTTATCAACATTGGATTTTGAATGAAACAATGTTTCTAAGCCAATTAAGTTTCAGTGAAACAGAGTGACCTTCTATGAAGCCAGCCAGCTCTTTCTTTTCCTGCCCAAACACACTACCTAGAGAGAGCTTGAAAACAAAGAGAATGTTTATCAACATAGGGACATAATATCTCAAACTAGATGTCAGAGCAATGTTTTAACTTTTCATGGGAAGCTACATGTGTTACTTAAAACTCGTGAAATATAAATCAGATTGATGGGAATTAAATTTATAATGTAGAAACTAAAGGCCAATTATGAACATAGCATTTGCTATTATGAAAGACCAGATTATAGTCTCAGTACTCTTTCAACATTAGATAACGAGTATAGTTGGATATATATTTAAATAATGAAACATTTAAGAAGAACTTACTATTTTTTTCTGATAGTACGGTAGTGCAGTAGTAGTGTATCGTGTAGAGCTATGAGGTAGGGCTTATTTTACAGATTCGATACCATAGGAAACAAAATGTAATCATTTGTCTAAGTCTTTCAAGACCTTGTCAAGGACAATTCCAATGAATTCTATAGCTAGCAACTCACTTGACTCTAGCCTTACCTCTTGAATTTCTCTTCCTTGACTCCTTGCTAGAGTCTAATGACTTCTTGAGGGCCAGCCACTGCTGCCTCTTGCACCTTGAGCCCACCCACCTCAACCTTCCCGCCATTCTCCAAGTTGCAACTTGAACAAACCCTGGTACTCCTGTAGCTACCCTAATGCAGACCTGACTGCCAGCCACTTCAAGAAGGCTGCTAAAAATTTTTAGGATAAACTCTTTTCTCTTCCTAATGAAGATCTAAGTTTAGAGTTCCACGGGGAATACCAAGGCTATAATTCCTTAAATATCTTTAGTGCAATAAAAATGCATTGCAAAAAATCAGGTCCAGAAGTCAAACGAGTCTTAGAAAAATCTGCAAATTACATTTCCATATCAAAATTGTACAAGATCCTTTAGTATATGAAGGGCTGAAACCCGGTGTTTACCAAACTTATTTAAACACCACATTTTTCTGTAACTATTTAATACCAGTTAGGGACACAACACACTTGACAATGAATAAACTAGACAGCTGACTGATGGTTCCAGGAACTTTTTAATCATGGGAATATAGAGTTTTGTCCTCAACTACATTGTACTCCTGACCATGCTGTCCATGAGGCTGTCTCCCTTTCTGCTGCAAAAGCGGCTCCTGCCTTAAAGGAGGAGGGTTTTTCTCTGTCTGCACGCAGTCCCAGAGCTGGCTTATTTGGGTGGGAAACAAGCCAATTTTTCTTCTCCCAGGGAACATAATTGCAGGTGCCCAAGGGCCGCTGACTGGCAAGTTACTAATATTTTATGAAAACCTTTGTCTTTTTTGTGGCATAAGCAAATTAATTAACCTGAGATAATGATTCACATGGGAGATAATCATACATGGAGCAAAGCATGTTTATAACTTACTGTCTTTATCTGTCTCCTATAGATTAATAATGTTTATCATCTGCTCTAATTATAGCAATAACACTTTACCATGCTTTAGAAAGTATAGACATTAAATCTACCATAATGCCAACACCTAGGGACAATCGCTACTAACAAAATTAGTGCAGCTCCTTACTAAATGTAGGTACTTTTAAACATTTGTCTCACACTGTATGATTTCATATTTTGCAAATTTCACTTACTATATCATTAGTACTTTCACATATCATTCAATAGCTTTTGAAATTGCTGATTTTAATGGCGTGTAATATTCCATTCTGATGTAATTTGTTTAACCCTTTCGCTGTTATTAGAGATTTAACTGATTTCCATGTTTTCATTATAATAATATTCCACATCATCAGTGGTGGATATCCCACACCAGACAATTCTTTGTAGTCAAGAGTGCTTGTTGGAAAGTACGGTAATCATATTATCAATGTAAAAATAGCTAATGTTACTAATAATCGGGTGCTCACTCTGTGCATCCTCTCATTTAATTCTTTCAACAATACCGCGAAGCAGGTGATATTACTATCTGTGTAGAACACATGATAAAAATGAGCACAGAGAGATTAGGAATTTGGTGCAGGAGTAGATACTGATCACCAGATTTTGGTTTTTTTTAATTTCAAAACATTAAGGGGGTAACGATGCTTCTGGTTACATGGATCGCTTTTGTAATGCTTGCATCATGGCTATAAGTATGTCTACCACCCAAATAGTGTTCATTGTACTCATTAGGTAGGTTTTTGCCCCTCCCCTCCTTCCCCCTTCCACTTCCTTGATTTCCACTGAGTTTTACTTCTCTCTGTGCACATGTGTGCCCATCAGTTAATCCCCAATTTATTAGAGAGTACATGGGGTATTGGTTTTTCCATTCTTTAGATACTTCACTTAGGATAATGGTCTCCAGTTTCATCCAAATTGTTGCAAAAAGCATTAATTCACCCTTTTTATGGCTGAGTAGTACTCCATGGCATACATATACCACATTTTTTTAATCCACTGGTGAATTGATGGACACTTGGTTTGATTCCACATCTTTACAATTGTGAATTCTGCTGCAATAAACATTCGAGTACAGGTGTCTTTTTGATAAAATGACTTCTTTTCCTTTGGGTAGTTACCCAGTAGTGGGATTCCTGGATCGCATGGTAGGTCTACTTTTAGTTCTGTGAGGAACCTCCATACTGAGGAATCGCGATAGAGATTGTACTAATTTGCAGTCCCACCAACAGTGTATAAGTGTTCCTTTCTCTCTGCGTCCATGCCATTATCTATTGTGTTTGAACTTTTTAATAAAGCCATTCTAACTGGAGTAAGGTGACATCTCATTGTGGTTTTGATTTGCATTTCCCTGATGATTAGTGACATTGAGCAATTTTTCATATGTTTATTGGCCATTTGTCTATCTTCATGTATTTTGCCCACTTTTTAATGGGGCTGTTTGTTTTTTTCTTGCTGATTTCTGATTACCAGTTTTGAATCTTTGCAATTTTTCTCCATATTTAACCACAGTATATTGCTATCAACCATTCTTATTCCCATTTAACTATAGGCTGTCTATCTTTTCTTTCTGGGAGATTTTTAAATTTTCTCTTTTTTTCCTTCATTCTGAAATCTCTGGGTGATGTGGTTTAGTAGTTGTCTTCTTGCATTCATTGATCTGAGCAAATAATGAACCCTTTATATTTGAAAATTCCTCTTCTTCCATTATGGAATAGTTTATTTTATCACTTCATTTAAAATTACATTGTCTCCATTTCTTCTCATTCTCATTTTATGGGACTCTCATTATGAAGTTGCTGTACTCTCTGGAGAAATATTTAATTTATTTTTACATTTTTCTTCCCATCACCCTTTCTTTATGCATTTTTTCTACCTTCAGGAGAATTATATTGAAAACCTTCTAATGCTATCTTCTATTGAGTTTCTAAAAATTTTCACTCTCATAATATCAATTTTCATGAGTATTTTTTTTTATCATCTCCTATTCTCATTTCATAAATGTGCTATCCATTCAAATGAAGCATATTAACAATAGTTTTCATAAAGTTTGCTTTCGGCTATCTTGAGCTATATGCTTGTTCTAAATCATTTTCCTGTTTATTCTGGGCTTTGGCCTTGCTTTTAGAGGTTTGTTGAAATATCCTGTGACCTTTGTCTTTAAACACCCATTTACACGAGGCACTAAAGGCCCCATGGCAGATCCAGATGCAGGGCCAGAACTTCTCAATCAACAGACAGCATAGCAAGGTGGTCAGGCAGGATCACCTACTTCCTCCGGAGACCTTGAATGTCAGACTATCTTGGAAGTAAGAAATGTCTTTTTTCTAGAGCAGTCTCTCCAGAAAATAATCTTCCATTTTCTTACTTTGGTGACTGGCAGGGCGTATGCTAGATGGCCTCTGTCCTTGGAACAGGGATGAAGAATGTGTTTGGGAGTCTCATGATTCATATGCAGATTTTCGCTTAATCCCAGTAACTTCAATAAGCCTCAGTCCCACCCTCCAAGTGTCTTGAGTGTAATTTATCCAGAGAATAGACATCTGCCATCTGCTGGGGTGGAAGAAAGAGAGCCACTGGGCTGCTTGTTTGGTAAGGACAAGAGCTGAGGCTTCCTCTGCACTGTAGACAACGTACTCCGACTCAGGCTTGAGATTCAAGCCTCAGCCCACCTCACATACCTCTCGATGCACC
>NW_012149507.1:5685441-5687175 GCF_000956105.1 Propithecus coquereli
ATTAAGTGTGAATTTACCCATCCCTTCCTCTCCCCCTCACCTGCTTGATTTCCGATGAATGTTATTTCCATATGTGCCCATTAAGTGTTGACGGATTAGTTCCAATTTAATGGTGAGTACATGTGGTGTTTGTTTTTTTATTCTTGTGATACTTCACTTAGAAGAATGGGCTCCAGATCCATCCAGGATAATACAAGAGGTGCTAGTTCACCATATTTTTATGGCTGAGTAGTACTCCATGGTATACATATACCACATTTTATTAATCCACTCATGTATTGATGGGCACTTGAGTTGTTTACACATCTTTGCAATTCTGAATTGGGCTGCTATAAACATTTGAGTGCAGTTGTTTTTTTCATAGAATGTCTTTTTTTCCTTTGAGTAAATACCTAGCAGTAGGATTACTGGATCAAATGATAATTCTACTTTTAGTTCTCTGAGGTATCTCCATGCTATTTCCCACAGAGGTTGTACTAGTTTGCAGTCCCACCAGCAGTGTTTGAGTGTTCCTATATCTCCACATTTATGCCAACATTTGTTATTTTGGGACTTTTTGATAAAAGATGTTTTCACTGAAGTTAAGTGGTATCTCACTGTGGTTTTGATTTGCATTTCCCTATGATAAGAGATGTTGAGCATTTTTTCATATTTTTTTTGGCCATTCTTCTATCTTCTTTTGAAAAGTTTCTGTTTATGTCTTTTGCCCACTTTTTAATGGGGTTGTTTGATTTTTTTCTTGTTGATTTGCTTGAGTTCTTTATAGATTCTAGTTATCAGCCCTTTATCGGATGTATAGCAAGTCAGGATGCTTTTAATTTCTCTGAAGCTCAGCCAGCTAGTGCTTGGGGAAACAAAGATGAAAGCCAATGACAGTGACTGCTTTTTGCCAAAATTTTACATGTTAAAGGCAGAAGAAGTTTCCAAAAGTAGAATTAATTTCAAATCAATATTGCTTTCCTCAACTACCTCTGTTCTATTTTTGATAGGTCCTACAATCTGGAGGCAGAATTGAGAACTTGTGTTCAGGAAAAGCACTGAACCATGAAACAAAACCAGTCTTTCTGTGAGTAGAAAACATTTTCTAAGGTTTTATGTAGACTTAAATTTATCTCTTGAATTTCTTATGGAACAAAACTATATAGATTATTCTGATGTTGAACCACAAATGTTTACACTGTCTTGTGAATTTCCTATAACAGAATTCAACTCCAAGCCGTAATCAAATCACACAAAGATACATAATAAAAAATAAATGCAGCATTCCCTTGGTATCCGTAAATTTAAGGTCTCCTGTTTTAGTTCTTTTTAAGCTACCTACAAGATCCATCATATGCAGTAATTTGCACGATGGTTAATGACACCTACCACATAGAGCTGTTGTAACAATTAAGTGCAATCATAAATGTGAACAGAGTTGTCAACTTTTAATTTGGCATATGCCAAGGTGTTGTGCAGAAGTGGTCTCTTAGGTTGAATGAGCTGAGCAAATCACCAAAAGCCACTTCTCAAACACCTCTCGAGAACCTCAGAATTCCTACATTCTACCTTCAAATTCTACCTGAATTCAGCCTCTTTTTCTTACCTCTACCACAGCTGCCCTCATATTAGGAAGAACCTTTATCTCTTGCCTGGACCACTGCAAAAGCTTCTCAGTGGGCCTCTTCTCCTGCCCACACAAGGTGTATTCTCTGGATAATAGCCCTAGTGATCCCGTTTATAAATGTAAATCCA
>NW_012149507.1:5688685-5699774 GCF_000956105.1 Propithecus coquereli
TAATTACTATTCCATACTCTCTGGTTAGAATTTAGTTTTGATCAATCAATGAAATTTATTCTTGTCAAGATCATATCTACCTCTCTATTGTTAATTCCAATGGATGTGTTCCAGCACTCATCTTGTTAAATACTCTTGTCCACTCTCTCCTACTTCCCTCTCATCTCTTGTGTTCTGTGAAACTTTCTCTTCTTGTTTTCTCCCGGCCACTTCTTTTCACTCTTTCAGCCCATTCCTTTGCTTCCTCCTCCCCTACCACTGAATTCTAAGCATTGGAGTACCGCAGGAGTCAGCCTAGACCTCCATTTCCCTCTGATGTCACCTTTGACTTTTTTTAAATTTTAATTTCACTTCTCACTGTGGCTTTAAATACTATCTACATGTCGATAATTCCAAATTTTTATCTCTAACCCAGACCTCTCCATAAAGTGCTAGTCTTAACTAGGAATGGCTTACACGATATCTGTACCTGGTTTGCGTCTTGAAATCAACAACCTCAAAACAAGAGAAAAATCTGCCTCTTTGCTAGTACTTCCTATTTCTGTAAATAAAAATACTGTTCATCTAGACCAGTTGTTTAAGCTAAAACTCTAGGATTCAGTTCTATTTTTTTTTATTTCAAAATATTGAGGACGTACACATGACCTTGGTACATGGCTTGAGTCAGGTATATAAATGTGCCCATCACCTGAATAAGGATCATTGTACCCATTAGATGGGTTTTTGCCCTTCGCCTCCATACCCATGCCCTGCTTGATTTCCACAGAGTTTTACCTTCCTCTATGTATGTGTGTGCCCATCAGTTAGTTCCAATTTATTAGAGAGTATGTGAGGTGTTCGTTTTACCCTTCTTGAGATACCTCACTTATGATAATGGTCTCCAGTTCCTTCCAAATTGCTACAAAAGGCATTAATTCACCCTTTTTATGGCTGAGTACTACTCCATGGTATTCATATATCACATTTTGTTAATCCATTCATGAATCGATGGCCACTTGGGTTGATTCCACATTTTTGCTACTACAAATTGTGCTACAATAAAACTCAAGTACAGGTATCTTTTTGATAAAATTACTTCTTTTCCTGTAGATAGATAGCCAGTAGTGAGATTGCTGGAGCAAATGGTAGGTCTACTTTTAGTTCTTTAAAAAATCTCCATAATGCTTTCCATAGAGGTTGTACTAATTTCTAGTCCCACCAACAGTGTATAAGTGTTCCTTTCTTTCTGTATCCCCACCAGCATCTATTGTTTTGGGATTTTTTAATAAAAGCCCTTCTAACAGGAGTAAGGTGATATCTCGTTGTGGTTTTAATTTGCATTTCCCTGATGATTAGTGATGTTAAGCACTTTTTGAAATGTTTGTAGGCCATTTGTCTATCTTCTTTTGCAAAGCTTCTGTTCATGTCTTTTGCCCACTTTTTAATAGGGTTGTTAATTTTTTTCTTGCTGATTTGTTTCAGTTGTAGATCCTAGTTATTGGCCCTGTATTAGATGCATAGATTAAGAATATTTTCTCCTATTCTGTAGGTTATGTATTTGTTCTGTTGATTATTTTCTTAGCTGTGCAGAAGCTCCTTAATTTAATCAAGTCCCATTTATTTATTTTTGTTGCTATTGTAATTGTCATTGGGGTTTTAGTAATAAATTTTTTGCCTACACCAATGTTTAGAAGGGTTTTTCCTGCATTTTCTTCTGGAATTCTTATGGTTTAATGCATTATATTTAAGCATTTTATCCATCTTGAATTAATTCTTGTGAGTGGCAAGAGATAGGAGTCCTATTTCATTCTTCTGCATATGGCTACCAAATTTTCCCAGCACCACTTATTGCAGTGGTCCTCAAACACTTTGATATCAGGGGCTGGTTTCACAGAAGACAAGTTTTCCATGGAAGGAGAGTTGACAGAGCTCAGCTGGTGATGCGAGCAATGGGGAATAGCTGTAAATACAGATGAAGCTTCACTTGATCACTCACTGCTCACCTCCTGGTGGGTGTGCCCCTTTCTGCCCCCCACTGTATTCCTAAGTTTCATGGAGGACAATTTTTCCATGGCTCGGGGTGGCAGCAGCTCTGGGTTCTCTATTGGGCTCCATTGGTCTATGTCTCCATTTTTGTGCCATTACAATGCTATTTTGGTTACTGTAACCTTGTAGTATAGTTTGAAGTGTGGTAATGTGATGCCTCCAGCTTTGTCTTTTTACTTGGGGTTGCTTTGGCTATTCGGGCCCTTTTCTGATTCCAAACAAAGTGTAGAATAATTTTTTTCCAGATCTGTGAAATATGCCTTTGGTATTTTGATGGGGATTGCATTGTATCTGTAAATCACTTTGGGCCATATGGACATATTAACAATGTTGATTCTACTGTTTCATGAGTATGCTATGTTTCTCCATTTGTTTATGTCATCCACAATTTCTTTCCTCGGTGTTCCCTAGTTCTTCTTGTAGAGATCTTTCTCTTCCTTGGTTAAGTATATTCTTAGGTATTTTATTTTCTTTCTAGGTATTGTGAATGGTATTAACTCTTTGATTTGACTCTCAGCTTGACTGTTATTTATATATAGAAATGCTACTGATTTGTGTACATTGATTTTATATCCTGAGACTTTCCTGAATTTATTTATCAATTCTCGGTGTCTCTTGGTGGAGTCTTTGAGGTTTTCTAAATATAAGATATCATCACCAAAAAGGAATTATTTTGCCTCCTCTTTCCTGAATTGGGCACCCTTTATTTCTTTCTCGTGATTGATTGCTCTAGTATGACTTTCAGCACTATGTTGACTAGAAGTGCTAACAATGGGCACCCTTGTTTTGTTCCAGTTTTTACTGGGAATGCTTTCAACTTTTCCCTATTCAGTATGTATGATGTTTGCTGTGGGTTTGTCACATATGGCTTTTACAATCTGGAAATATGTTCCTTATATGCCTACTTTGTTGAGGGTTTTTATCATGAAATATGCTGGATTTTGTCAAATGCTTTTTCTGTATGTATTGAAATGATCATATGGTCTTTGTTTTTCTTCTGTTTATGTGGTGAATCACATTTATTGATTTACATATGCTCAACCATCCTTGCATCCCTGGGATGAAACTCACTTGGTCCTGATTGATCATTTTTTTGATGTGCTGTTGAATTCAGTTAGCTAATATTTTATGGAGGATTTTTGCATAAGGGATATTGGTCTGTAGTTTTCTTTTTTTCTTGTGTCCTTAACTGGCTTTGATATCAAGGTGATACTGGTTTCATAGAATGACTTGAGAGGATTCCCTCCTTCTCAATATCGCGGAATAAGTTCTGCAATATGGGTACCAGTTCTTTGCAGGTGTGATAGAATTCGGCTGTGAATCCACCTGGTTCACGAATTTTTTTTGTTGTTGAAAATCTTTTTATTACTGCTTTAATCTCACTGCTTGTTATTGGTCTGTTCAGGAGTTCTATTTCTTTCTGATTGAGTCTTGGAAGGTTATATTCCTTCCAGGAATTTGTCCATTTCCTCTATGTTTTCTAGTTTATGTTCGTAGAGATTTTCATAGTATTCATGGATGATTTTTTGTATTTATCTGCTATCAGTTGTAATATCTCCTTTTTCATTTCTGATTGAGCTTATTTGGGTCCTTTCTCTCCTATTCCTGGTTAACCTAGCAATAAGTCTATCTAACTTGTTTATCTTTCAAAGAACCAAAATTTTGTTTCACTGACCTTTTGTATTTTTTGTTTTGTTTTCCATTTCATTTAATTCTACTCTGACATTTTTTATTTGTTTTATTCTTCTGGCTTTAGGTTTGGTTTGGTCTTCCTTTTCTAGTTCCTTGAGATGTGATATTAGGTTGTTAATTTTTGGTCTGACTTTTGAATGTGGCCATTTAAGGCTATGAATTTTCCCCTAAGATATGCTTTTGCCGTTTCCCATAGATTTTGACAACTGTTGTCTCCTTTGTCATTCGGTTCAAGGAATATTTTGATTTCCATTTTAATTTCATTATTGACTCAACAATTGTTCAGTAGTAGGTTTCTCATTTTCTGTGACTTTGTGTAGAATTGTTACTCTTAGAATTGATTTCTAGTTATAATTTTCTATAGTCTGCAGGAATACATGGTATGATTTCAATGTTTTTTAATTTGCTGAAACATATTTTTTGGCCTAAGATATGATCAACCTTAGAGAATGTCTCATGTGCTGATTAGAAGAATGTATATTCAGTAGTTTTGGGGTAGGATGATCTATAAATATCTGTTAGATCCATTTGTTCTATGGTACCATTTAAGTCCAGTGTTTATTTTCTGCTTAAATGATCTGTCCAGCTCTGATAGTGGGGCATTGAAGTCCCCGGCAATTGTGATGTTATTATTTATTTCCTTGCTTAGCTGTAGTAAAATCTGTGTTATGTGTCTGGGAGCTTCTGTGTTAGGTGCATATATATTTAGGATTGTTATGCCTTCTTGTTGAATTGTTTCTTTTGTCATTATATAATGATCATTTTTGTCTTTCTTTACCATTGTTAATTTAAATTCAATTTTGTCTTATATAAGAATAGCTATACCTGCTCTCTTTTGTTTTCCATTTGTGTGGAATATTTTTCCATCCTTTCACTTTGGGCCTGTTTTCATTCTTGTGGTTTAGATGTGTCTCCTGGAGACAGAAGATACTGGGTTTGCTGTGTTTTTTCATCCATTCAGCCATCCTATGTATTTAGTGGCAAATTTAAACCAGTAATGTTAAGAGATAGAGTCAATATATGCGGTGCTATTTGTTCATCATAATGGGTATTTCTTGTTGCTTTGTTTTTCTTCTTGTGTTATTTTCTGGGAGTTGTGGGCTTTAGCTGTTTTTGGTGATTTTACACCGGTGGGTATCTATTGTGTGGATTCGTGTATAATGCAGGTCTGAGTATTTCTTGTAGGGCAGGTCTGGTCATGACAAATTCCTTCAGTGTTTACTTGTCTGGAAAAGACTTTATTTCTCCACCAATTGTGAAACTTAGTTTTGTAGGATATAAAATTCTAGACTGACAGCTGTTCTGTTTAAGAAGATTGAAGATAGGGCCCAACTCTCTTGTGACTTGTAAGGTTTCCACTGAGAAGTCTTCTGTTATCCTGATGGATTTTTCCTTGTAGGTCAGTTGTTGCTTATGTCTAGTTGCTTATAGAATCTTGTCTTTCATTTTGGCTTTGTCCAGATTGATTACAATGTGTCTTGGAGATGTCTTATTGGCTATGAATCTTCCCGGTGTTCAATAACCATCCTGTATCTCGATCTCTGGTGATATCAGAGAACTCTTCCTCAGTAATTTCCTCAAACAGATTTTTCATGTCATGAATTCTTTCTTCTTCTCCCTCAGGGATACCTATAATTTATATGTTAGTTCACTTCACATAGTCCCATATCTTTCTAAGTGATTTCTCTGCCTTTTTTTCCTCTTCTCTGTCTCTCAAAATGACTTGGTTAGCTTGAGAACTTTGTCTTCAAGCTCTGAGATTCATTAGTTTATCTGGTCATTAGTTTATCTGTCACTGAAATTTTCTGCTATGTTTTGAAATTCTCTAAGTGACTCTTTCATTTCTTTAAGTTCTATTATTTCCTTCCTTATGTTGCCTAGTTCTTTGGTGACTTTTTCATTAATTTCCTGAACTACTATTTTGGCTTCTTTTTGTTGGTTTTCAACTTTCTTTTCAATTACATTCATCTTATTTGCCATCCATATTCATAATTCCATTTTTGTCATTTTGACAATTTCCTTGTAGTTGGAGTTCACTGCTGTAGCTCCATTGTGATCCCTTGGGGGTCTCGATCTGTTTTGATTTTTCATGTTGCCAGGGTTCTTTTGCTAGTTTCTTCTCATCTGAAAACTCTTTTCTTGACTCAGAGCCAATATGTTTGCAGGACACCTATTCCTTGCCGGGAACTCTCCTGTTTGATTAGAAGAAGAGGAGGTCCTTGGATAGTGCTTTTTTCCTCCCACTCTGGAATGCTGATAGGGCAGAAAAGGGGCGTGTGCACTAGAAACCTGTAATTCAGCTGTTCTGATTTGTTCTGTTCACCTGTGATTGCCTCTGTTCAACCCTTCAAGCCTGTGCTGGATGCTCTTTGTGCTGGACATTGGGTTGTTCACCAGACAGTTGTAGAATGTTCAAGTTAGGAGCTGGATGATACCAGGTTCACTGAGGCTGATATTGTGGAGATTGCTCTACCCCGGGTTTCCCTGCAGAAGTAACCAAAGAAGCTGGGTGAGGCTATTTAGGCAGTGGTCATGGGTTCCTGGGCTGTGAGCATTTGTTGAAACCAGGTCATGGTGTACTATTCTGCTGGAAGCTGGGGCATTCCTGGCCAGGCATTGGACTTTGGAGCCTTGAGGTGGTGGTGGAGGCTCCAGGTGGACTCTTGGAGCCCAGGTGCAGCACTGGAGTCTTGAGGATGGTGCCTTGGCTTGGCAGGAGTTCTGGAGGCACAGACATTGATTCTCGGGCTCTGATGTGAGAGCCTCTGAGCCGGGAGCAGAGCTGTGTGGACAGTGGGGCTCATCCAACCTGGAGGATGGCTCAAGGCCAAACAGGTAGGAGGCAGTTTGGGCCTGGAGGGTGGAGTCAGGGCCAAGCCAGTGACAGTCTATTCTGAAGGCTCAGGGACTGTGCGGATGCCAAGTCACACAGGCAGAGGTCTGTTCTAGTGGCCCAGAAACAACAGATTTCTCCCTACCCCTCCCCTAGGACCCGCCGATGCAGTTGCCCAAAGCCTCCCAGGTTGGAGCCTGCTGCACCCCAGTCAATTCCCATGCTCAGATCTTGTTGTGCTATAGGGGAGGGGTACTTGGCTTCCAGTTGCAGGGTGGCTCAGGGGAGCCTCCATTTAGCCCACTCTCTCCCCAGCCCAGTGCCAACCTGGTGCCACATGCCCAAAAGTTCAGGATGGATTTAGCTGCTGCCTGATTCCAATCAGGCCTGTTGTCTGGTTAATGACTCTGCACAGACTCCAGCCAGGTCCCTGGTCCACCAGGTAGAGGTCAGTGGCAGTGGAGGGAGCCATCTCACAACTCGCACAGTGCCAGCAGGGTGAGCACGGCGTCCCAGCCCTCTGTCTTCCTCTTCTTCCCTGTGCATACTTGGATCTTGTTAAACACATCACCGTTACCTTTGTCTCCACACCCAGTGTCCCGTGTCACTTCTCTGTGATTTCACAACATTGCTTCAGAGAACAGTGATCCATACGTAGGCAGCTGCCTGCAATTTTCACCTCTGCCCTTGAGAGCGGTGTGCTGGCAGGCTCCTTCTAGTCCACCATTTTTTCTAAGCCTCTCAGGAGTCATTTCTAAATTTATTCTTTTCTGCCTTTATTACAACCAATCAACTGTTGTCAACTTGACCTCTAATCCTTGTCTAAACTCTCTGTTTCCCTTCTCCACTGCTACCACTCTAGCCAGTTATCTCTTTCCTGCACAACTACACACAGCTTCCCATCTCCCTGCTTGTGTCTGCTCCCTGTGACCCATTCTCCATACAACAGCCAAAGTGATTCTCTAAAAATGCAGATACAATCATCTTGTGTTCCACTGTACTTACAATAAAATTGAGACCCCTAGCCATGGTACGGGGACCTGTACATAACCTTGCCTGCCTGGTCTCACCATCCTCATCTCATGTTACCCTCATCTCTGCTCACTCTGCCCTGGCCCCATTTCGAGTTCTCTCTGTTTCTTAAAAACTATGCTCATTCTAGCCTTAGGACTTCTGCCCTTGTCCACTCTGCCTGGAATATTCTTTCCTAAATTCTAACACGGCTTGGTTTGTTTTTGTCATTCAGATATCAGCTAAGATATCAACCCCTCAAAGGGTATTTCCTGATCACCTAAATTTCTTTAGTATTAAATTCTAAGAGTTTACAAGAGTCCAATATCAGGGTCATCATTTGCTTTTTCAATTACTGGCTTATAAACCTTTGTCTACAACATAATATAAGCAGAAATTTGCTCAAGCAGTTTAAAATTTTAAAAGTTCTAAAAGAATTCTGGTTATAATTGCCATTTACTGCTTTACCAATGAAACAGAATTGAACCGTGACAATATGATCATAATCAAATGATACACACAAGTTCACCTAATAGATGCAGCTGAGCTTCCAGCTCTTGATCACATTCAAAATGTATTGATGACAAAGAACACAAGGTTCTACTGCATCTTGACCAATATTAGGCAAGTGCAAATTAGATGTTTTTTCATAATTTTTTTGAGCAGCTTGCTTCCAATTGTGTTAAAAGTGATCATTGATCACCCGAAGAACCATGATACATTGATAAATTAGTTTCAGCCTGATGTTATTTTGTATATAAACAGACTAATTTGTAAAACTTTAGACATCACAGATTGTGCATGGTGTAGTAGACTAGCCTAATTACCTTTTAAATTATCAGTGAGAAACCCAAACCAATATGAAAACAATGGGAAAATAAGAATTACAATGACAAAAATTATGACACAGTGGTGAAGTCAGTTATCCCAAGCCTGTTTAACAAACAAGACTGGTTTAAGGGAGGATGATGAGCAAAATGGTCACATATAAAGAAAGTGATCAGACACAAAATAAATACTCAATGAATCTTTCACTGGCTAAAAGATCGATTGTCTGGAGAAAAACCTTATGTAAGCACTATATAAAATGGAATCAAGCCAGAGAGAAACGTGAAATATATTTGAAGCCTTGTCATGAGGTTTATTATTTGGTCACTTAGGTAGGAGGGTTTCATTCAATATTTTGTACATCCATATTTAGATCATCCTTCTAAAGAAGCATTAATTTTTTTTCAATAGTACTAATCAGAGGAAGAAAAATTAAAGATCGAATTGAATAAAGTATAATTTTCTTCCTATTCAACTGGGGAAAAAATTGAGACTATCAAGTATAATCGAAGACATGATAATGTGAGTACTCTCATACACCATTTGTCCGATTGTAAATTGGTTAGACTTTTAAAACTTTAGACTTTAGAATTAAATCTCTCTCTTATTCCCTTTTCTCTTTATCTCTCTCTTTCTCTTACACATACACACACATTCCCACATCTAAAAATCTACCATTATTAAATACATTTACATGAGCATAAAGACATCTATTCACTACAGTATTGTGGTGATACCACAAAGCTGGAATGTCTCAACAGTAGTTGAGAATATGGTATATTTAGTGACTGGAATCTTACAGTCTCTGTTAAAAAATGACATTGGGAAGTGGGAAAAAGGGGAGTCTAAGTAATCCTTATGGTAAGTTCCTATTTGTGTAAGAAATAAAAACCCCAGAATAGATCAATGGGTATTTAGATACATTTATATATAATGCAAGTATTATGTAAATATACAGAAGGATACTAGAAGGCTGTCCATGAAACAATCTGAGGCAAGGATAGGGCAAAGGGAACTTCCACATTTCACTTGATAATAAAATTATTCACATTTATTATTTGGGTTCATTAAAAAATGATAACAAATAAGAATCCATGCACCTGCTTTAAAAATAAAGTAAGGCTAGATGTGTAATGAGAGTGAGAATGTTAAACTAGGACACTTAACTGGAAGCCTTGAGCCACAGGCCACACAGCTGGCTAGTTACATGGGTTTGTGAAAAGCATTTGTTCCCTTGAGTCTCAAATATTGTGGCAGGTGGATCAATGGCCACCCAAAGATATTAACGTCTTAATCCTAGAAACCTGTAAATATGTTACCTTACACACAAAAGGGATTTTGCAGATCTTGAGATGAGGAGACTACCCTGATGGAATCACAAGGATCCTTATGAGAGGGAGGTAGGAAGGCCAAAGACAGAAGGTGATGTGGTGATGGAAGAAAGACGGAGAGATAGACATTGAAGAACTCTATACATCTAACTTTGAAGATGGAGGAAGAGACCACCAGCTAAGAAATGCATCTGGCCTCTAGAAGCTGGAAAAATCAAGGACATAGATTCTTCCCTAGAGCCTCCAGAAAGAACCAGCTCTGCAGAGACCTTGAATTTAGCCCGGTCAGACTGAGTCTGGATTTCTGAGTTCTAGAACTATAAGAGAATACATTTGTGTTGTTTTAATCCGATAAATGTGGAGCAATTTGTTACAGCAGCATTAGAAAATGAATGCAGATTTTTAGCCTATAAATTGAGAGAGTAGAACTGGATTATTAATAATGATAATAATTTTAATAATTAAAATAGGAAACACTTATAAGAACTTCATATATGTTAGATATTATGCGAAGGGCTTCATATACACATTTCATGCAGTCCTCATATCAGCCCTGTATGTAGCTGTTATTTACATTCTTCATACATGAGAAGCCAAAGTGTAGAGAGGTTTAGTAACTTCCCAGTGAGTGACAAATGAGATATATAAACCCAAGTCTGGTTGATTCCATGGCCTTCTTCTTATGGTAGTGACCACATGACCCACTTCTGTGACCCCACATAGGCAAGGCTACGATGCTTACTCTTCCATATGGCTTTCAATTTTAGAGCAAATTTTATACAAATGTGTTAAATTTGTTTCAGATAAAGTCTGCGTTCCCATAGGTGTATTTAAATGTGCACCGGTAATAAGAGAATGATGCCAGGAAACCAATACATGCTCTATAGTGGAACTTATGTCAAAGATAAATTAAGTTGTGCACTAGTTTAAGTGGTAAGGACAGATTTTATTCAGTAATAATTATTGCAATAGGAAAAGAGTCCAGCATGAACTGAACTCAATTTTGATTTGTACACAGGTGACTGAGCATTTTAAAGGGAGAGCAAGGGACTAGGAAGCTGGGTGAGCGGGGGCTTAGTGGAGTCAGGGAAGTGAAAAATTGCAAAGGGTTAGTCAGTGTACATTCAGTTAGGCCGGCTATGTCTGGTAGCCAGCAATTACCATAGTTGGGATTCTATCCTCCCACAAAGCCTGAGAGGTAGAAGCCCTATCCTCAAGCGTTGGCTGAAACAAAGAGTAAATTCTTTTGATAGCCTTGGGTTTTCTCAGGGACGTGGCCTTGAGCTGTCAGAGACTGGGTTAGAGTTTGCTCAAGTCTCACACATCCAGGCTGAGGCCTAGTGGAGGAGGCTCACAGGAGCCTGGCTAG
>NW_012149507.1:5699824-5701800 GCF_000956105.1 Propithecus coquereli
TGTCATTGGGGTTTTAGTAATAAATTTTTTGCCTACACCAATGTTTAGAAGGGTTTTTCCTGCATTTTCTTCTGGAATTCTTATGGTTTAATGCATTATATTTAAGCATTTTATCCATCTTGAATTAATTCTTGTGAGTGGCAAGAGATAGGAGTCCTATTTCATTCTTCTGCATGTGGCTACCAAATTTTCCCAGCACCACTTATTTCAGTGGTCCCCAAACACTTTGATATCAGGGGCTGGTTTCACAGAAGACAAGTTTTCCATGGAAGGAGAGTTGACAGAGCTCAGCTGGTGATGTGAGCAATGGGGAATAGCTGTAAATACAGATGAAGCTTCACTTGATCACTCACTGCTCACCTCCTGGTGGGTGTGCCCCTTTCTGCCCCCCACTGTATTCCTAAGTTTCATGGAGGACAATTTTTCCATGGCTCGGGGTGGGCAGCAGCTCTGGGTTCTCTATTGGGCTCCATTGGTCTATGTCTCCATTTTTGTGCCATTACAATGCTATTTTGGTTACTGTAACCTTGTAGTATAGTTTGAAGTGTGGTAATGTGATGCCTCCAGCTTTGTCTTTTTACTTGGGGTTGCTTTGGCTATTCGGGCCCTTTTCTGATTCCAAACAAAGTGTAGAATAATTTTTTTCCAGATCTGTGAAATATGCCTTTGGTATTTTGATGGGGATTGCATTGTATCTGTAAATCACTTTGGGCCATATGGACATATTAACAATGTTGATTCTACTGTTTCATGAGTATGCTATGTTTCTCCATTTGTTTATGTCATCCACAATTTCTTTCCTCGGTGTTCCCTAGTTCTTCTTGTAGAGATCTTTCTCTTCCTTGGTTAAGTATATTCTTAGATATTTTATTTTCTTTCTAGGTATTGTGAATGGTATTAACTCTTTGATTTGACTCTCAGCTTGACTGTTATTTGTATATAGAAATGCTGCTGATTTGTGTACATTGATTTTATATCCTGAGACTTTCCTGAATTTATTTATCAATTCTCGGAGTCTCTTGGTGGAGTCTTTGAGGTTTTCTAAATATAAGATATCATCACCAAAAAGGAATTATTTTGCCTCCTCTTTCCTGAATTGGGCACCCTTTATTTCTTTCTCGTGATTGATTGCTCTAGTATGACTTTCAGCACTACGTTGACTAGAAGTGCTAACAATGGGCACCCTTGTTTTGTTCCAGTTTTTACTGGGAATGCTTTCAACTTTTCCCTATTCAGTATGTATGATGTTTGCTGTGGGTTTGTCACATATGGCTTTTACAATCTGGAAATATGTTCCTTATATGCCTACTTTGTTGAGGGTTTTTATCATGAAATATGCTGGATTTTGTCAAATGCTTTTTCTGTATGTATTGAAATGATCATATGGTCTTTGTTTTTCTTCTGTTTATGTGGTGAATCACATTTATTGATTTACATATGCTCAACCATCCTTGCATCCCTGGGATGAAACTCACTTGGTCCTGATTGATCATTTTTTTGATGTGCTGTTGAATTCAGTTAGCTAATATTTTATGGAGGATTTTTGCATAAGGGATATTGGTCTGTAGTTTTCTTTTTTTCTTGTGTCCTTAACTGGCTTTGATATCAAGGTGATACTGGTTTCATAGAATGACTTGAGAGGATTCCCTCCTTCTCAATATCACGGAATAAGTTCTGCAATATGGGTACCAGTTCTCTGCAGGTGTGATAGAATTCGGCTGTGAATCCACCTGGTTCAGGAATTTTTTTTGTTGTTGAAAATCTTTTTATTACTGCTTTAATCTCACTGCTTGTTATTGGTCTGTTCAGGAGTTCTATTTCTTTCTGATTGAGTCTTGGAAGGTTATATTCCTTCCAGGAATTTGTCCATTTCCTCTATGTTTTCTAGTTTATGTTCGTAGAGATTTTCATAGTATTCATGGATGATTTTTTGTATTTATGTGCTATCAGTTGTAATATCTCATTTTTCATTTCTG
>NW_012149507.1:5704647-5713768 GCF_000956105.1 Propithecus coquereli
GTATGCGCAAGGTACAATCAACTGTCCTTTTTCTAAAACGTATTCTATCTTATCTATTCATTATCTACTTTTCCATGAAACAATAGTGAAAACTTTGGTGGTAACAGTCTTCCTAAATATTCAATGCAGTAAAAAAGTGCTCAAAAACAGAATTCAATGTATAAGGGAAAAGTGATTTTTTTTCAAGTGTAATTTCGTTAATTAATCAATTTTGTCCACTTTTGCTCTGATGAACTGACTTCTTTTTGATATGAGATATTCTACCTTGTCTGAGCACCTGTTTAGGCAATTCTTAGACCTCACAGATTTTCAGGGAAATAGCAGCATCATCTCCCCCCACAAGATAAATGGAAACTTGCTCATGTATCCTTTGATTGAATCAAAGGTTAATTAACTTTGAGGAACAGTTTCACTAATTGGTGGCACAGTCCATTTTACTATTTTTCCAGAACTGAGTATTTGAGAAGTAAACAGATTTTAAATGACTTAGCAACTGCTAGATACATGCAGCTACAAAAAGACTTCCATATATATTTAATTAAATTGACCTTAAGCCGTCCTGTAATGTTTATTTCAACAAATAGCTCACTCTGTGATCACTTCTGGAATATTCGTATGACTTGAAGCATCTTTTAGGAACAATCAGCATTCAAAACATCATTAAACTTTACTGTTTGTGTATCATTAGTGTCTGTGAAATACATTACACTGGGTGAATGATAGCAAAGAGATTCATTTCATTTATGTGGTTTCCATCTCACTTTGCCAATTACCAATAGACTGCATGAATTATTTATCATCTCATGTTGGCTTCTTTCAAATATTTTACCACTGATATATATCAGAAATCGAAAGGATAGTTTTATTTTCTGCCTTTCTTGGGCAAAAATATTTGGAGAATGCTGACAAACTTCTTAATTAAGCAAAACTGAGATGAAAGGAAGTCATCCCAAAAAGGAGATTATTAGAACTATTTTATAAAATGATGGAAGGCATTTCAATCCAAATGTTGGAGATTCTATAGTTCTACTATAGGTGCAATTAACTGAATAAAATTTAGGGCTTGTGTGTTTGTGAAAGGTATTTGTTTCATTTAATACATAACCTGAACCAAATCAGTATAAGCAGATGGGGGAAATTAGCTGGAACTCACCTTGGTTTCAGGATTTTTAATGGACAAGGAAATGAATCTGTCCATTGACTTCAACATGTCTTTCGTATCAACTTTAGTAATACTTTGTTCTCTCCTGTGGAAATGCGTCTCATCCACTTTATCCTCCTTAAACATTCTCATCTCCAAATCCATCACTTTATTGTGAATTAAGAAGTAACTGTAATTCTTAAGTATCTTACTGAATATCAGTTGTTCATACAAAGAAAAAGATTTTCATATAAAACAGGAAGAAAACTTATGTGCATTGGGACAGCATTTGACCCTCTGTCATTCATACATCGCTAATCCAGCCTGAATTTTCCTTGCCCTTTTCCCCATTTTCTTCTTCCTAAAAACAGCTCATTTAATGTCTGCTGGCCCCTTCATTAATTCTTGCCTGTGGCACTCAAATCAAATTTTACTGTGCGTAAGAGTTACATGGCAAGCTTTTTTAAAAAATGTGGATTTGTTGGCTCCACCTCCAGACATTTTCATTCAATAAGTTTTGAGTGAAGTCCAAGAATCTGAGTTTTTTAAAAATAAGGTTTCCCAAATAATTTTAATGAAAGTAATATGCCATTGAGAAACATGGGAATAAAAAAAATTTAAATGCAACTTTGTGTTAATCCCTATTTAAGACTTTCTAGCAAACTTGTAGTAACTCTTGAAAAATAAAGGGTAAACTTCTAATTGAAACTATCAGTTTTAAATGACCTTGGAAACAAGGAGAGTCAACATGCTCAGTTACGGATTTTTCAATTTCATTCAAATTTTGTTTAAAATATTTACTGGCATCCAGATTGATACTATGTACTAAAATTAGGCCTAAGGAAATATTTTAGATACAAGGAAGCCATCCAAAATCAAATTTTGTAAAAGAAAGGAACTGAGAATTGACTTCATTCTATACTTTCATATATGTTGTAGGCAAAATTGATTAACATGCACTAAGGAAAAATATGTAAAGGCTAGTTAGCATTCTCACATCATTTGTTTGCTTTAAGAAACGCAGGCTCATGAAACAATTTGCTTTCCAGAGTAAAGTCTCAATAGAAAACATTTTAATTTCAACTTTAAAAACACTGGAGTATACTGTAGAAACCAGGAAGTGAAGGTTACTTATAATTTTTTAATTTTCAAGAACAAAGGAAAGGCTTCCAAGATTGTCTTTATCAGTCCAAACAACTAAATAAATAAATGAAAACCCTCACATATGGACTTATATATGAAATAGGCTTTGTTTCCAATTAACAAAAAACTAGAGAAAACATAAATTGGGGATTATCAGAAGACGAAGAAAGTTGTAGCCGCAAGCTTTAAGAGAGATTTTGTAAGTGTATCCCAGCATTAGGGAGAAGTAGAAATAGAAAAAGCAATTTGCAAGACATACTTTGTTGCCTATCTAATTGCTGCAGAACAAACCCTGCCCAGAGCTTTGTCCTGTTGTCCAATACTCTGAATTCTCTTTCTTGCTTCTGCTTCCTCCTCTTATGCACATTTCACATACTGACTTGATCCCCTCTCCCTCTTTTGCCTACTTATCTACAGAGAAATTTTCTTAATCATCTAGAAAAGATAACAAAATGTGATAAATAACAATCCCTCCCAAGGCACTGAGTATCTTAAGTATCGTAGTACAAAGTTTGGGAATGGCTGTTTCAGTCAGTCAGTGAAGGGATGCAACTGAAATTCAAACCCAGGTTGGCCTGATGCCAGTGTGCGCAATCTTCCCACCTCTTCATCTGCCAGCACTGAATATCTCTCTGGGTGTTAGCAAAGGATTGGTTTTATTACACATTGTCATGAGATACAGGACTACTTAAGTGACTTCATCTCTTTAATAACTAACTTGCAGTACTCAAGGCTAAGTAACTTGCTATATAAAAAGGAGTCAAACCAGTTATTTGTCATTAATTAGATCATAAAGTAGATCACTTTTACTGAATTTAATTTTCTCTTCTCTTAAATCAACCAAAACATCTGATCAATATTAATACATTGGTTAATTAATCGCCTGATAACATGTGAGCTAGCTAAGTATAATTCTATTTCTTTACTGATATAAAACTTACTATGTAAACCTGGAAGTCCTCTGAAGTAAAATAATAGAAATAATAATACAACAAAACAATAGCAATAGATAACATTTATTATGTACTTTTTGTGTGTCCTGAGCGTGGATTAATTCTAAACCTCACAATGCCATGAAACACATACTGTTTTTATTTCAATTTTGCAGCTGAGAAAACAGAATGTGTAGAGCAGGTAAGTGCCTGCCGATGTTATGCTGTTGCTAAGCAGAGGAAGCAGATTTGAACATGCCCACTTTGACTCCATGGGCCACACTCTTCGCTACTGGGCCTGACCGGTGGTGCAGTTCTCCCCGATAAGCTCATCACTGACCCTTCCTCTTAATGAAATCTCCTGCAAATGAGTTAAGAAGTGAAGGGGCTGATAGTTTACTCTTAGCTGTGTCAGGAAACAACTCAGACCTAATTCTGTAATTCACCAAAGCTTTGGAAAGGGAAAACTCTGGTATGTGGAAGTAAAAAATGCATAACGGTCTGTAAGAACTGCAAATAAGGCTCTTCAGGAGACTCTTTGGAGCCCCTACTTCTCATGCTGCCATTTGATTGGCACTGCTGAGAGTGTCAGAGCCGTCTGCATAACTGATACACAGAAGGCTTGGAAAAGAATCACAATGAATAATTTCATAGTTACTCCAAAGCACTGTCTTGGTGCCTGCATCGGGCACAATCATGACAACACCTTATATATCTAGCATAGGCAGGGATCAAGATGATTCAAATGCAAGAAATGAGGGGAGGCATAAGAGGGGTTGGCCCCTTTAATTTTAAAATTTTGCAATTAATTCTTAATTAAAATATTTTAGATAGTAATTTGATATTTTCATATATAGATTCTGATATGCACATGTACATATATACGTTATACACATATGCACATAGATCAATATTTTCCCCTAAAGTATAATGAATAAAAGTTAATAGTCTTTAAATAACTTGAGAGTCTTGCCTAATATTGGTTACTGCATGGTTCTGTAACACAATGACATTCTCTGTAAGCACTAAACATTAGTTCTTTCATCACAGATGGGTCAGTTGCTTACTCCGTACAAGGCACTGAGACAATGAATATAAAAAAGACATAGATTTTGCTTTCAAAGAGTTAAGAGATTTGTTGGGGACACAGAAAATTTGCTACATGCTTTAAGAGCTGTGCTCATTCATTCGACACACATTTATTGGACAATTATTATACACCAGACAATAGAAAGGATGTTAGGGGTACAAAGGTGATTCAGGCATAATCCTTATTTCCAAATTGCTCACAAGAAGGTAGAGAGTCCAAGGGGCCCTGGGAATAGAGCAGCTAACTCCTGAGTTGTCACTGGAAGGATGCTCAGAGGAAGAGTTCCCCCAGCACAGCTGGGAAGAAAATTAGAAACTTGCTAGTAGGATGAAGCAGAAGCTCACTGGACAGAGAAGGATTTGTATGCCTTAAAGTGTGACATTGTCAGTAGCAATATTATAGACTCCCTGTGTGTGGCTCAATGGCAGGAGACACCGTCGGAGAGTCTGAGCCTTAACTGTGCTTGGCCTTCTCTGTGGTGAAGTTTGTAGTTCACCCTTCTGAGCAACAGACTGGCAGCTATTTCTTCTCTATGTGAATTCCACTCAAAAGTGTGGTCCTCCAGCATCATTGGAAACCTCTTTAGAAATGGAGCGATGCTGAATCTCTGGCCTTGCCCCAGACTTACTGAGTCAGATCTGCAGGTGTTTCTTGCACATACACAAGTTTAAGAAGTGATCCTCTGAGCCGGTGATCCTAAGCATGAGCCGTACCCCGGAATCATCTGCGGCACTTAAAAAAAAACACTCACTCTCCGGCCCTACTCCCTCTGACTCTGATTTGTTTGCTTTTTTCCCGAGGCCAGAACATACTCATATTTTTCAAGTTCCTCAGATGATTCTAACATGTAACTATGTTCCGAAGCACTGACCAAGGACAACACATCCTAGACAGGACAGGATGTCAGAATCACCTAGCAGTGCCCTGTCCCAGACATAACACACCATAGTCCCTAAGGACGGTTTGACACTCCGTTTGTGTGTGTGCACACATGGTGTGTGTTTGTGTAAGATTCAGTTGCACAGCCAAGTCTTTGAACAAATGATCGAAGAAGATAGGCATGAACAGGGACTCAGGAAGCCACAGAATCTTAATGAGGGAGGAAGACAAGGAGTTTATAATGGAATAATAACCTGCTACATTTCATTCGCTAGGTTGTTTTGAGGAGTATTGGATTATATAGGTGCACAACCTGTGTCGATTATAAAAACACTATAGAATTAATAATCTGGGCCTATTATATACATAGAAAATCATCAGATTTAAGTGCACGGCATTGTATTATGTTTATTGTGTGTGCCTGGTTCTTCAAGTTTTCTTCTTCCCACCACTCTAGGAACTACAGTACCCACTTCACAATCTGGGTAGGGCCACTCACAAATATTGTGGGGCAAATATATAGTATCATGAAGCACAGCGCGAGTGCACTGTGCTCGCTGCCAGTGTGGTTCCAACACTGCAAGAGCACGCGTGGCATATGTGGAAAGAAGTATGTAGGTGGAAACGTGCTCCAGCAAGAACAGTGTGTACAAATCCCCCAGAGGCAGCTGGTCACTGGTTGCATCTGAGGGTATCCAATGAGAGGAGCCCTCAGCAGAAAGAGGGGTGGCTATTGATGGCTGTTCTCATGCTGGCTGTTTAAGACCATCAGAGGGAAAATGTCTAAGTTTATCAGAGTTTTAGTTAGAGATCAGTGATAACACTTGAAAAGGTTACTGGAATTATTTTTACTTCTCAAGCCTGTGCAGCATCTCCAACTTTTTCTTTTTCACAGAAAGACAATGCTCGTAAACACTACATAAAGGAGGTCTGTTTTTGTATTTCACGTCATCTCCTTCAGAGTTAAACCCTGGCAACTGCATTTTGAATGGCTGTGTCTACCCGAAGAAATTCATGAGGTCACTTAAAATAGGGAATTTTCACTAAAATAGATTTGCCTGGAGAAGTCTTGAATTTCTCATCCTTGTAAATAGATACATGTTCCTGGTAAATGCTTTAAACTTTAAATTGATAAAAGGAATTCAGGGCAATGGAGGAGAGGCATAAAAAGGAGCTAGAATATCCCAGAATTATATAGCCAGAAGCCAGCTCCAGGTATCTGGCTTTTACTTACTGAAAGGAATGCAACTAAGGAGTTACCTTAGCCTTAAAAATATCTCCCAAGAAACAGCCATCCTCGCCCTGTTTGGTAAAGACGCCTTGAAGGTTATTCCAAGCCAAACCCTTCCCGCCTGCATTTACCTCCCTTCCATGCAGCTGCTGTGGAAATGAGCCTGCGCTGCTTACGGGTGGCGTCTTTGCACAGGCTCGAAGTCTGTTATTTCAGTTCCCCAACTCGGAGGTCAGTTTAGCTTCAGGTAAAGTAAACAGGTTTTTTTTGTTTTGGTTTGGTTTTTTTAGCTCTTCCCTTAGTCTCAATCTTTTAATCATTCACCTGTACTCCTTGCGCATACTAGATGATTGGTAAATATGTGTTGCATTAAATTAACAGTTGCTTTCCTCTAGATAGGTGATTATGCCACATTTACTTCATTTAAATAATCCTAGGTAGTACATAGAGAATGCTTCATGGTTTTAAAAACAGACACGCACACAAACACACAGATACATAAAATATCCATTCATCGTCATCTGGTTTTTCAGCCAGTCTTGTTCTGTGGAGTTTACTTTCGAGGAGAAGTGGGCTTACCTTTAAGGACCTTTAAGATGTACCTTAGGAGAGTCTTATTCAGTTACTTGAGATTCTGCGTAAGAAAACTGGGGTATCTTCCCAGTAAACCATTGTCAGATATGCACTGATTGGTAATTGACTGTGAGCAAATATTCTAGTCTAAGAATCTGAATGAACTGACTCCACAAAATTCTCTCTGTTATTTTATTTATTTATCACAGTTCAGATCAATTATAATTTACAAACCAAGGGCTATACTAGGAATAAAATAGGAAGGAATATAAGCCCTATTTTAAAGGCACTAAAAGTCTATTTAGGGAGACACATGTAAACTGTAATTATATCTACTGTAGATATAATTATATAACTGGAATTATATCTGCAAATTTATAGATGTGAAGTCAGAGGAGGTTTCATAGGGTATTGTGGGAACACCGAGGATGTGTCGCGACCTGCTCAGTAGACGGAGCGAACGGCAGGTGGGCTGCCCAGTGAGCGCACAGGCACTGCAGACGAGTCAGACATCGCGGGGAAATTCTTCTCTGTAGGCGGCAACCTGTGGATTTTCTCCTAGTCACTCTGCGGTATTTCGGGAAAATAAAACTAACAAGAAAAGAAAGGAAAGGAGAGGAGGAGCAAAGAAAACAAAGGCCAAGAGAGAGGAGGAGAGGAGAAGAAAAGAGGCAAGAGGGAAGGAAAGGAAGGTGAAGAAAAGGAAAAGAAAACAAAACCCACCTCCCTTGGAAATGCATTTGTGAAATACATTCACAAAATGTATTTTAAACCATTTAAGCTAGTTTATCAAAAAATATGGAAAATTTTTAATTATTTTAGAGCAGTTTGGAGTTTTCATTTTATCTTCATTTACAAAAGAAATGTTTGGAAGCTGTTTAAAAAATCAACTAAGCCTAAAATGTACTAGCAAGTAATCAAAATGTGAGTTATAATTACAGCCTAGTGCACAATTAACAGCAAAAAATAAAAAATAACTGGGACTGGTTGGTGACAGGATGGCAGGTTAATGAGAAAGAACTAGCATGTAATACAGACTTTTAACTGAAAATAATATTTGTGTAAAATCTCAAGTGCATAATTTCTTGGAAATTGTCAGAGATTTAAGGCAATGAAAATACTTTTTTAGCTATTTTTGAATGATTTGTTTTCTGCTTTATAAATTTACCCTCAAGAACACTCAGAAACAGCATTTGATAATCTTATGCTTTCTTTCCCATATCTCAATTTCCATCTTTTTAATTAAAGACACATTACATTTTCTCTTGTAATTGTTGTTTTATTGGTATGTCCCTAAGATTTAGTACTTCCTCATTTATTTATTGGCTACTTGTATTTCTTTTTCATCTCAATTACAAGTTTGACTATGTATACTTGTCTCTGTTTTTGTTTGGTTGTTCATCAGTTTTTAAATTGATTTTTACTTGTTATTTATATAGTATTAACATTAGAAATCTGTTTCTGTTGTATGTTGCAAATGTTTCTCCTTCGCCTTATATAAAGAACCAATGGAAAGCATATTCCAGTGAATATGCTCCAGCTCCTGAAATAACTTCCCAGTTTACTGTAATTTTTTTTTTGTAATAAAGAGAACCCTATCTTCCTGCATAGAGAAAGGGAGAGAAGAGATCTATAAATCAATGTTAACTATCCTAACTACTTATTTTCTTCCCACCAGCAAGCTCAATTACATGAGCAACTACTGACGCTGAGGGGTATTTCCCCAAGTAAATGATGCGAGCAGCAATCTTCATCCGACAGTTACCTCCTGTTTTTGACACTTATCAGATTAGCTGCTCTATCATTGTGTAAGGTGTCACTGGGATAGGTTAGCTCTGGGTTCCCCGGAGGTAATTTCGAACTGCAAATATAACACTCTTTCCCTGAAAAGAGTGATACTGATTCTCTTAGTAGATTTTTAAAGTCAGAAACTGAATCCTGCTCATGATAGGACATAAAAAATAAGCAAAATTGTATGAAGAAAATATTAAAATGTTTGCTTAGAATAAAAATGTGACATCTGGCATCATTTAAGATTTTTTTCTTTTATTCTACTCATCAAAGTAAACTATGAAATTTGAGTATTTTCTTTTTAACAGCTTTATCGAAATATAATTCATATACCATAAACT
>NW_012149507.1:5714717-5715252 GCF_000956105.1 Propithecus coquereli
GCAGAGACATTCCACCCAAGGGCAGGTGGAGCAGAGATCTGGTGCCTGCCAATCCTAGGTTTCTGCAATCGACGCCATCCTCATTGCTCTGGCACATGGAGCCAGGTCTGCTCAGGACCCAGCCTTCCAGCAGTAGCCTTCGCATTACCCCCACCAGGCTGGGGAGCGAACAGATGCTCACTCCACTATGTCATGCAATATTCAACGATAGTTTGTCAATTTTATAAAACTATCAGAGATTTTACCTTTTCCTATCTTTCTTGTGCAATATTATCATGCATACTTTCCTTTGTAGTGGTTATTTTATGTCCCAACATGCAAACACCAGCATTTCAGGAAGAAAAAAGAGATGAATTTAAGAATGTTAACAGTGCATCTCTCACCTGACTCTATTTTCTTTAGATGGTCTTCACTGGATAGCATTTAGTCACATATGAAATCGGCTGGAGGGGAGGCATGGTGTTGAGGGTTTATGGTTAGATGCATTTCCAACTTGAATTAAAATTAGAATTAGAATCTAAGGAATTAATTGGAT
>NW_012149507.1:5715302-5724529 GCF_000956105.1 Propithecus coquereli
ATAATACCATAAGAAAGAAAAAGAAAAACTTTCATGGGCCTGGTGCGGTGGCTCATGCCTGTAATCCTAGCATTTTGGGAGGCTGAAGCAGGAGGATTGCTTGAGGCCAGGAGTTCGAGACCAGTCTGAGCAAGAGCAAGAACCCATTTCTACAAAAAAATAGAAAAATTAGCTGGGCATGGTAGTTTGCGCCTGTAGTCCCAGGCTGAAGCTTGAGAGGCTGAAGCAGGAGGATGGCTTGAGCCCGGGAGTTTGAGGTTACACTGAATTGTGCTCATGCTACTGCACTCTATCCCAGGTGACAGAGTGACAAAAAAAGAAACAAACTTTTATGGGAGTTCAGAGACTAGAGATATTACTTCCAGCTAGGTGAATGAAGCAAAGACTCGACAAAGTCTTAAAGGATAAGAAAGATATTCACATATTGGGGGAATATATCTAATCAGATGAAAGCACAATAATAATTGTGGATCTGGAAGAGCTCGGATTCTACACAAAAATCAAGTCAGAAAATATTTCAGTTTCCCTGATTCTCCATTGCCTTTAACTAATTAATTGCCATTACTCTTATAGATTTTTCTCTTTCCAAAGTCACTGAGGTCAGCATGTTTTCCTCCCACCTTTTCAGTGAGGTTGCTTCATGTATTTGCAATAAAATTGGATTATCTTGTCCTACTCTGCATTCCTTCCTGGGGTCCCCCAAATTTCTAAATAACTTTTGAATTGGTATAAATTAAGATAAATTGCTTGTACTACAAAGTTCTGGGTTTGATGAATGCATCATGTCATATATCTATCATTAGAGTATCATAGAGGATATTTTCACTTCCTTAAAATTCCTCTGTGTTTTATCTATGCAACCCTTTCTCCCTCCCTCCAAACCCCTGACAATCACTGACCTCTTTACTGCCTCTACAATTTGCCTTTGCCAAAATGTCATAGAATTGGATCATGCAATATGTAGTCTTTTTCAGATTGGCTTCTTTCACTTAGCAATACGCATTATGTTTTTCACAGCTCGATAGCTCTTTTCTTTTTATCACAGATTAATGGTCTATTGTTTGGATATATTATACCACAATCTTGTTTATCCACTAATTTATTGAAGAACAACCTTAAGGTCACAAATCAGATATTTTAAAATTATGAAAGTGGACTTATTTGATTACAGCTAAATGAATGTGGCCTTCCAACATGAAAATGTTCCCCACCCCTGGTCTAAGTCTTTGAAGAATTCCTGTACATTAAGGGTCAGCAAAATATTTTTTAAAGGCCCAAATATTAAATATTTTAAGGCTTTGTTGACTATGTAATCTCTGCCGCAATTACTCAACTTTGCCATTGAAGTGCAAAAGCAGTTATAAAAAGAGCATAAATGAATGAGCATGACTTTGCATTTATAAAGCTTTATATATAAACAGATGGTAGACTAAATGTGGCGTACTGGCTGTAGTTTGCCAACCCTTGCTATAGAATATAGATACCTAAGTTTCCAGCTCATTTGATGTTTTAGTCCTGGTCTACTCTCAACTATGTCAAGTTAAATTTGTAAAAAAAATTCCTTAAATAGAGGAAAAAGAGAAACTTACAGAAATTCTTCCTCCCTTGTTCAAGTTAGTAACTTTTATGTCAGAGTTGCCTCCTACAATCTGAAAAAGAATTCTAAAATTGGGAGTAAGAGTAATAATAGCCCCTTCACATTTTATAGAATTAAAAAAAAAATCTTGGCTCTTTGACCTGAAAATTATGACGGTGTTTATCTTTTAGAGATATTTATTCTAAAAAACTTCCATTAAGTTGCATAGATGTGAAATTTGAGATGAATTTATCTATAAAAAGCCTATTTATTCAGAAAAAATTTAATTTCACAAAAAATGTTTACATGCTTTAAAATGTTCAATCTTTAAATATGTATATATATTTTAAGCACTTTAGCATTACATTTACATAAAAAGATAAATTCTAATTCTACCTTATCTATTCATACAAATTTCAAAGACAAAATTTCAATGCAAATATTGTTAAGTATATTTGACTTATACTGTGCTCCTAAGGGTGAAAAATATGCATTCTTTTAAAAATACCTTTTTATTTCAGAATGTTAATTCTAATTAATTAAATATGGAAGTTCTTAAATAAGTACATCATAGAATAATAGAATTAAATGCAAACTGAAATAGGCAACCATACATTCCATTTATACTCATACCTACTGACATCTGCTCAGCTTCCTAGCTTATAACTTCATAGCTGACAGCTTTACAGCTTTTTCTAAGAAGACAGGTTGCAGGGCATTTACACATTAGTTTTCTACAAACGAATGCTGGAAGTCTGACTTCTTTACCTTATTTTTTTTTTTTTTATTTCTAGGAAACCAGAATGGGAGGCTTTTTCTCAGATTAACTCAAAAAAAAGTGAGATATCATTGCTTCCCTGTTATAACAAATTAGAAGAATGCATATGGCATCTAGAGACACACAATGAGACTTAAGGTTAAAGCCTCCAGCAGGACTTCTTATTTTAGCACAAAAAGCATCATAAGTAAGAGCATGATTTCTCATAGCAACTGTTCTCTGTGATGTATTTGAAGTTGTGTATGATATTACTGAACTACAAGTCCTTATTCTATTTTCCCTATTAACAGTACAGCTGGTACCTTCAGATCTCTGCATTTTCCCAACTATCTTGTGAGGTGTCTTTCATCCCACTACAAAGAATAGATATGTCAAGAAAAGAAACATTTTCTGCAGGCTTTAATTGGAAAAGCTATAGATTTCACAAAGAGAAATCAAGAGAGCCCTTTTCAATGAATCTGCTTTCTCTTTTGGTTTCCAAAGTAAGTCTTCTCCATCAGCCCTGCTCAAAAGCAGGCTATGACAACTTGAAACTTTCAATACTTTGATACAACAATGAAAGTGTGTTCTAACACTATTATCTTCATTTAAACAAGGACTAATTTACTCACTGAGTTGCACATGAAAGAATACAACATGCATATCTTCATTATGAAACAGAGACAACACTGGTCATTTATCTCAGAAACCCTGAAGACTCTGCATTTGTCCTCCCTCTGGTACCCTTCTGATCCCCACATCCCTAGGGTCCTCTGATAGAATACCTTCTTGATCTGTTCTCATGAGGGAGTATTGTCCAACTTTGGTATTAATGGGGAAACTAAGAAGTACTAGAACAAATGAGAGCTGGTTTTTTGTTTACTTGTTCTCGTAGAGAAAACAACTCAGATGGCTAAATCACCCATTTTACCACTGTACTAGTATATTAATAATCTCTTGAAAAAATATTTCTCTTATAGAATATTTCTCAATAATACATATTCAAGTTACTCACTCACCAATAGCTTCAAAGATGAAGAGATAATTTAATTTTGAATATTTGTTGGCTACAAATATTCAGGAGGAAGAAAGGGCACTCCAAGATGAAAAAAATACCACAAGAAAAGAAGTAATCAATGCACAAAGGGCCTAGCATTTTGAGACAATGCCTACTATTATCGCTGGACTATATGACAACTGGTTAACGTTCCACAGTGTAATCTACCAGACAAATTATTTGCATCTCAACTGCACAAAAATCTACAATTTAACATGTAACTTCACCTAATCTGAGAACTTAATCAAGACCTTTAACAGTTTCCCCTGCTTTGTGATCACAAGTAATCTGCAATAATTTTTCATGATTATAATAAACAGGCTGGTCCCATTGTGTTTGGTCTAACTAGTACAATCTAGTTTGGTCTACTTAGGTACAATAATGGCATTAATCACAATATCCTCTTTGGGTTTGTTCTGTAACTCCTAAGGCCAGAGAATTAACTTGTATGTAGTAATTTTCCTCAGAATCTTGGATGGCCCTTCCAACAGCTGCCATTATTTGCTCTTCTATCCCAAAGTTGCAATACCAAGCCCAAGACACTCTTTCCATCAGACTTCAGCTGAAGTACCTGCATATTTTCATGAAAGTTCTTCAGATACACCAAATTTGCTGTGGTTCCTGACTTGCCTGAAAGTGGCCCCATTGCCATCTGTGAGACTGGGACCCTAGTAGACAGCTACAGAGCCCCTTTTCTTAACAGGCCTTTGTAGGCATTGGCTCCACATATAAAATCAACCCTTTGGTCTTAATAGTGGGCTAGGCTTGCCATACCTTATTAAATGATAATTATTCTTAAATATGATCCTCTGCATATGGCCTCAGTTGCATGAGTAGTTTGTCCAGTTATATCTTGGCTAAAAGGAAAATGGATTCTAACATAAATTATGTAAATAATATATTACATGAAAATTAAGGGAAGTGAATAAAAGTATCTGTTCCTAAAATCTGGAGGGGTAACAATGATAATTAGAGATCATTAAAATTGTTTCCTTTTATTTTATAAAAACAGAATTTAGTAAAAATTTAAGATATCTTAAGAAGAAAGAGACAAGGCTTTCTCATACATGCAGAATAAATCATTGAAAATAATGTTACTATTTTGAACAAATAACCACAATAAAATTTGTATCATTAGTGAATTCTGTTGTTTCATTCATCCTTATTGTGCTCAATCTCGAGTCAGAAGTCTGCTTTCATTAAACACGTCAGCTGCAGTCATGAGAGGAACCCTGGAGCCCTGACTTGATCTACTGGGACACTCAGAAAATTGTTTAAATAATGTAAGCTCTGAGGCTGGTACTTGAGAACCATCCTTACATGTATAAATAGTTCAGAGTAGCTGGTACAGTCCTTTCTATGAGGCTCCTAAGCTGTACATTTTTGCTAAAAACAAAAAGTCTAACCTGTCGCTGATGGCAGAACCTTCAGACAAGCATCAGAAGGAAGCAGAACCCTGTTTGAGGATGAGACTGAATGACCGTAGTTAATTTATTAAGTTACCAATACTATCCAGGATGGAAGAAATCAAAATTGCCTATCAAGATACAGGATGCAACTGCTTTATAATGGTTTCAATAGTTCCCTTTAAACCTGTGAGTAGCAAGGGCACTGACAAATCTCCATGGCCTTTGTGAAAAACACACAGTCACAAAACATTTATGCTAATAATATTGTATTGTATGAGATTGATTTAATTTATAGTTGGCTTGGGAAAGTTTTATCTTCATCCCTGGGGATGCTTGGATATTTGTGGGATTTTTTTGTTGCTGTTACTGTTTTTTATTCTCAGCCAAGATAAAGGCAGTGGAATTGGTAATATGCAGTTTAAGGTTCCAAACTCCCCCGGTCACCCCCAGGGTTAGTTTCTTTACCGATGATTTAGTACTGTCCTACATGGTTAGACAGCCTTACTTGACTACTTAAAAAGTCACTGCGAGCTTTCTCAGTGGGCTCTCCTGAAACCTAGATGCCTCACACATACCTTGACAATCTGAGCCAGACTGAGCCAGGTCCTGTGTGCTCAAAGAAAGGGCCTCAGGGGAATTGGGGCTGCAGGATGTCTTGGGACCTCTGATGCTTGGCTGCATTCTTTTCCTCTCATTGCACCACTGCACCATGTTCTTTGCTTTTAAATATAAGGCTCATGTAAGTAGACTCAGTGAGTCTCTTAATATTTTCAAATATTCAAACTGGAGAAAACAATACATTTTGTAAAATATTTTATCTGCACAATCTAATCTCATAGAAAGCTGAACATCCCTTCTGATTTAACTCTTCACATACAGATATCACAATGATGTTGAACCAATTATGAAATATGGACCATGCCTAGCACATTTTTTTTCTAGCATTCCTCTTTTAGAAAGTGAAATCTGTATGATTTTTCTGAGGACCCTCTAGGAAATTTCAAAGATATTTTTAGATGTAAAAGACATTATGAATTTCTTTTTCTGATATTAGGGCTTCATCTTGGGAACTCAAAAGAATAATCAAATGAGATTTGGTTATTTGATTAAAATAGGATTAATACTGGTTACTTATTTTATCAAGGTGTCATAAAATATTTAAATTATAAAACAGAAGATGGTTATTTCATTGTAAAAAAAATTGGCTTTTTAATCACTGAGAATACTTTGTTAAAAATAATTAAAACCTTTCAAAGCCACCTCAAAACAGAGAAAAGTATTCTAATGAGATAGAAATTTTTGTTACCCACATAGATTATACAGAAGGTAAAAAATAATTCAGTACCTTTTAAGAATCTGAAAACTGGCTCAACATTTTAACAAAGAGAAAACCAAATTCTAGTTTTGCATCAACATTTGGTAGTAAAGGTTTCAGGAAACTTTTCTCTCATCCTTAAAAAAACTATTATTTTAGAATAAGCCCATAAAACTGAGCAAATGTCAAAATTTTAACATATTTCCTAGTTCTCTTTTAATTTAGATATTGTAATCCTAAAGCAAATTTGATTTCCTTTCTTTATACCCTTTAAAACCTGGAACAAATACTCAAGTTTTGTCCTTCACCATGATTTTCATGTTCTAGAGCAAAACGATACTTTACTTAGGACAAACCTATTCTCTGATTCCCTGCATAACAAACTCTCATCTGACAACTTGAGAAAATAGGTGTAACGTTCTATTGATATTTCTTGGTCTCCAATACTCACATTAATTATTATTTTTAACCTAAGTAAAAAATATTTCACAAAAAAAAACTAAGAGGAAGGAAATTGAAAACTTTCATACACAAGCATTTGAGTAGACTAGAAAAACTCACAATTTTCTATAGCTATTATACACACATCCCTGTGCTGTTGAAACTGCAAGGGAGTTTTAACCTAGATCCAGTTGCTCATTGTGTAAAGATCCAAATTAATGAGACAAGAAGAATTGCTAAGGAGAAAGGAATTTTTAATATGAAACATGTCTTGACCAGGAAATGGAAGAAGGTGCCTCAAATCTATCTCTCCAATTAATGGAAGTCATGGGCTTTTATAGCAGGGGCCATCTGCCTTGGGGCAGGTGGTGGCGTAACTAATAAGGGGCTACACGCACTGGGGCAGGTTGTGGGGGATGGGGAATCTTGGCATCAGGAAGTCTTCCCAGGGGCTTCAGAATCTCAGCTCCTTTGTCTTGCAGGAAGTCCACCATTTCTGGGAAACAACTCAAAATGTAATTAGTCAAGTAATTAGTTAAGGGAGAGGATTATAAAAACACATATGGGGTCATTGAAATTTATTTCATAGAGCCAGTTACAACTCCCTCCTTTTTTATTTATAACTCAATCTTGGGAAATCGGGACATGAATTTATCTGGCCACTTCCTGCTGATATGGGACATAGTTGGGGTATGAGGAAGAACAAAAATATTGGGCTTGTAACCAAAACTTTTTGGTCCATGTTGTTGAGTTGCCACCCTCTCCCCACCAAAGTGGTAAAATATAGCAAAAGAAGTACCCATCCCCATCTAAGAACCCCTCCCAGAAAATATTGGTCCAGTGTTCCCACATGGAATTTCTGTCCTAAAATTCCCCTAGTCATTCATGAAAACAATTTTAGGTAGCTAATTCAGCAGTAAGATAGGTTAGTGGAAGAGGCAATAGACTGAGATATCTTAACTAAAGGGTCGTCTTGCCAAGCAAATGAAAGTCTCCAAAGGACGAGCTAGACATACGGGGTATATGCTTTCAGACATTCCAGGGAGCAGGGTTTCCACCTCAATTACCTTTTGGCCAGTAACCACGACAGACCCAGCTTTGCGTTGTCCCTGTTCTGTAAGCCTGCTTCCATCCATAAAGAGCTCCTCATCTAGGACTGACAGGGACTGATCAGTCAAACCCTGGAGACTAGATTACGCTTGATCAATAATCTAAATGC
Organism: Propithecus coquereli; assembly: GCF_000956105.1. Classification (NCBI taxonomy): domain Eukaryota; kingdom Metazoa; phylum Chordata; class Mammalia; order Primates; family Indriidae; genus Propithecus; species Propithecus coquereli. The sequence goes on from NW_012149507.1 coordinate 5,723,077, forward strand.
AATCATGGAATGGAGAATGAGAGTCCATAGACAGCAAGGTGGCTGCATTTAAGGTTGACACCACTTTCAAAGTTACATTAGGATTATCTAACAAAGCAGCCTGATATTTACCCATCCCACCACTCTCAGCTAACCAAAAGCCTCCCTTTTGTTCTAGCAGAAGTGATACACAATGCACGGTGTGAACACTCACCAGTTGCCCAAGTATAAACTCTTCAGCTTTCTGTACAAGTGGGCCATCCTTTTGTTACCACATCCAATTGCCCCCAAAGTTTGTGTCAATACTCTGAGTCCAATTCCTTGAGCAAATCAAAAGGCTTTCATAAGTTCAGGGGACCTAATATGGAGGCAATCATTAATTTTTCTTTAATAATCAAGAAAGACTTGGACCAGTAAATAGCTCTTTTTCTTCCCTGTTTACAGCTTCACAGAGGGGTTTTGTTATTAGCTTAAAGTTAGGAATCTAAATCTGGCAAAACCTGGCCATATCCAAGAATCCTCCGAACTGCTTGTGGGTGGTATGGACTGCTGTTTGATTTACAGCCTCTCTCCAGTCTGGAAGGAGGTTTTGAGTTTTCAGAGACAATGCAAACCCCAAGTATTTCACAGGGATCTGTGCTTTTTCTGAGATGATTTATATCCTTTGTCAGCCAGGAAATTTAATATGTTTATGGCATGTTTCCTTGATTCAGCTTCAGCCTTGCAGGCTATCAGGGTATTGTCTCTATACTGTAAAATCTTTTCCTTGCCTAAAATCATTTCCCTCAAATCTCTGGCCGGAATTGTTCCAAAGATTATTGGGGAGTTTTTTATCTTAACCCCCTGAAGAAGGAGATAGTCCAGCAGTGCTGGCATTTGGCTTTAAATTTTAAATCTTCTCATTCAAAAGCAAATAGTACTTGGGATTTGGGAACAAGAGGAATGCAAAAGAAAGCATCTTTTAACTCTGTTACTGAAAATCAGGCAAAATTTCCAGGTAAAGTGGTAAAGAGGCTGTAAGAACTAGGTGTCATATGAAGAATATCATCCACTATTTGGTTTATTGCCCTTAGATCTTGAACAAATTGGTATTCCAGGGTTCTAGGGTTTATTTTTTACTTTTTGACTGGCAGAATGAGGGTATAATGAAGCCTATCTGACCTCCCTTTCCCTCATGGGCAGGAACTCAGTTTTAAGGTTTTTCTGGAGGGGTCCCCTTGGCCCAGAGGGGTCTGTTTAGTCAGCAGAGGGAGAAAGTACCCAGGATTTCATATTAGTTTACATTTCTCCCCAGGGTGGTGTGGCGACCTGCCCTGGTTCCATCCTGTCCCTAGGTGGGATCCTGTGGCCAAGGGACTTAATGTCAAAAGACTTATAGCCAATTAAAAGTTCTAGACCAGATGGGAATGGAGTTGTACAGGCATTTTCAACCTTTAAAACTTTTTAGGTAACATAAGAGAGAAAAAAAAAAAAA
>NW_012149507.1:5735293-5736292 GCF_000956105.1 Propithecus coquereli
TGCAGTCAGACTGTTTGCTGTCCAGAGCTGTAATAATCTTAAAGCTCAATAGGGCAGGAACTTCCAAACACACTCACATAGAGCCTGAGTTCCTCTCTGACTGTGGCCTTCAGTTTCACACCACATGAGTCTCTTCACCGTGTTTCTCACAGCATGGCCTTTTCCCAGAGCAAGAGAGGGAGCAAGAAAGCATACCCAAGATGGAAGCCACTGTCCTTTTCCATAACCTAATCTGAGGGGTCGCATATCATCACATCTGCCGTAATCTGCCGGCCACCCAGACCAACCCTGGTACAATGTGGAAGAGAACTACAAAAGACTGTGAACGCCAGGAGGCAGGGTGACTGCGGTCACCTTGGAGGCTGCAGGCCAAGGAAGGAAAACCTTTTATACTCACACAACAAGCGAAGTCCTGACTTTGTTAATTACAGACACAGATGCACTGAGTGCTTTTAGATTCAGATTTGCAACATCTCCATCCATCGGACAAAAGTAAGCACAGAAACAGAAACCCACCAGTCGGAATCTCAAGGAGCTGTTATGAATGAAATTCTTAATTTATTAAAAGTCACCTTTCGACCAAGAGACAGACGGACAAAAAGACCAACTAATCGGATTCTCAGTTATCACTCACTGAAGGGAGAAAAGATCTTTATCATTCACCTAACAGAAACTATCAAATGATAGGGAAAAACAAAATTCTTCACTGCTACTGGCAACAAAAAATAATTTATTGCCCATGCATTAACCAGTGACAAAAACAAAACCACTAAATCAGTAGGGAGAAAAAAAAATCTAGAGAAAGAGTTAAAAAGTTAAAATTTATTGCTGTTTGGGATTTACCCTGGGCCAAGGTTAAACAGCCCATGAGGGATACTTCTCAAGAAATGTAGATTTATTGTCTTTCCATCACGTTAGTTCACTTGAGCATCTAAGAGAATATCCTCCAAAACTGCTGATGTATAATTTTTTAAAAAGTTTTCAAGGCAAAGGCCTTTG
>NW_012149507.1:5736342-5738938 GCF_000956105.1 Propithecus coquereli
AAGTTGTTAACTAATTGATCTTTCTAAAATACCAATATCTCCAAATAAATTTATTCACATGATATCACCTGACCCATATATTGAATAGACCTCTAACATTAATTCTTAGCATCTCAAATAATGACACAAGTTCATAACATTTTTTTTTACATGAGGATCAAGCTCAAGCTACTTTAAAAACAATCTTAACTGGTCTCAAAACATTTTTCTACTTCAGTGCAAATTCAGAATAAGATTATTTTGAGATTCTCCAAAGAATAAGATTATTTTGAGATTCTCTTTGGATTCTAAGAATAACCATTTCATTCATTTTGAAATAAATTACTATACAGAAATTAATAGTTCGAGGATTCATTTTTTAAAAAGTTTTCAAGGCAAAGGCCTTTGCTATGGCAATACAACGTACACATAACAGGTTAGCTTGCCACCAGTACTCAGAAAGAGTGACCAAAACCAAAATATCTTCATAAACCTTTGACCATAAATTTCTGTTTTATGCTATAATTTACTTAGAGTTTCCTTTATTGTAATTTACGTATCAACTTATTTTTGTTTAACCATGTCTACATTTTTACTTGAGTAAAAACCTTAAAGATAAACACATGGGTATTTTTACCAATAACTCAGGATATTTAGCTGATTAAACCAAAAATATTAAATTTATCTGACTTATTAAAAAATCATAAAAACATAGTTCATTGTGTTTTGGCTGAGTTTTTAGTTTTATAAACTTTGTATGAAACCCTGACACCTTCAAATATAAAAATGACCAACAAACCCAGGAGAAAAATGTATACTGACAATTTTGAAGACATGTTTATGGCTATTTTATTAATAATTTTTAAAAACAAGCTTGTTTACCAAAGATAAATAAATTCACATGAGCTTAAAAAGCATTTGGACTCATTTAATTTATGAGACCCACTTTTATTTATAAGCCAATGTTGGTACCATGTGGTCATAACATAAAGTGTACATGTACATAAACAAAACACATCTAAACATATATAAACACACAAAAAAGTTTCAATAGCTTTTATCTTAGAACTCTAGCCATAAGATACTCTGAAGTTCCACATAAATCTATATACCTTATGTTTTTATTCCTCTTTCCCTATCCAACAGCAGGCATCCTGCATCTCAGACAGGTTGCCTCCATGGACAGAAATCTCTTTCATTCTCTTAGACCTTAGGACAGAGATATCTTCTAATCTCCCAGATCTTAGGAAGTAGAGTCTTTAACTTTTCAGAACTCAAAACGTGCTGCAAGAGAAACTACCATCAAAGGCGTCTTTCAACGTCCCAGACCTTGGACTACACCTATAATACCATCAACAGCAAATTTAAAGTGGGCAAAAAGAAAATAGAGACAAAGAGCTCCTCATTTACATGCCGGACTCCTCATTTACATACCACACACCAATGCAAATAAACACTCAGCATAAAGAGAAATTCAAGATGTTCCAAAAAAAACAACTGCAGTTTCAGCTAATAAGTCCTGGGAGTGCCAAATCAAAACAGTTAGGTTAGTTCCCACTCTGTCAAGAATCCAAACCAAAACAAATGAGAATTCCCTCAGAAGTCCCCAAAAGAGGGGCACCCCCAACTGTGAGGTAGCCTCAAATAGCACTCACTCATCTAGCCACGAATGTTAATCCAGAAGTCCTTTCCTCAGAGGCAATTGCCAATGCATTGGAGGCGATAATGACAGTGCTGGTGGGAGATTCCAAAGCTGCCCACCAGCCAATGTGACCAGGTAGTTGCTAAGGGACTCTTTGGTTTCTCCTCACTCTGTACTCAGCGAGCTATGAGCAACGCCATCCCAGATGAACCCTCATAATTACTGCTGAAACCGCAAAGGAGTTTCAGCCTAGGTCTAGTTGCTTATTGCAGAAAGATCCAACTATTGAAACAACAAGGATTACCAAGGAAGAAAGGAATTTTTAATACAAATTCCCAACATCTTGTCAGGAGAATGGGAGAAGCTGCCTCAAATCCATCTCCCCAACTAAAAGAGGTCATGGCTTTTAAAGGAGGGGACATGTGCCTCAGGGACAGGTTGTGGTGTAACTTACAGGGCTAAAAGCACTGGGGGCAGGTTATAGGGGATGATGAATCTTGGTGACAGGAAGTCTGCCTACGGGTCTTCAGAATCTCAGCTCCTTTGTCTGCAGAAAATTCACCATTTCTGGGAAATAACTCAAAGATCAAGTAGTTAGTTAAGGGAGAGGATTGTAAAAAAACCATGTAGTGGTCATTAAAATTTGTTCATAGAGCCAGTTACACCTTTACACATTCTTAAAGTGGCAAAAATGAGCTCATTTGTTGACACATTCCAAAGGTTTATCCACATATAAAAAAAGGGACAAATATATATAAACATTATGCTGAGGAATCAATGCTTCTGCAGTAGAAACATTACTTGGAAACTCTCTAAGTAGCAAATAAATAGCCATTAACGCAATTTAATATCATTCCAAGATTTTAAGATATCTAAATGTTTTAGAAATGATTTTCAAACTAATGCATATGAAATATAATTACCGTTGATATAAAAACTTGTCAGAAGTATCATTCAATTTAGTGAGCACAAATT
>NW_012149507.1:5738988-5740352 GCF_000956105.1 Propithecus coquereli
ATATTAGTTTACATTTCTCCCCAGGGTGGTGTGGCGACCTGCCCTGGTTCCATCCTGTCCCTAGGTGGGATCCTGTGGCCAAGGGACTTAATGTCAAAAGACTTACAGCCAATTAAAAGTTCTAGACCAGATGGAAATGGAGTTGTACAGGCATTTTCAACCTTTAAAACTTTTTAGGTAACATAAGAGAGAAAAAAAAAAAAACACTGAACACCAAAAGAAAGGTCATAAAACCAACTTATCTATAAGCATTGAGCTACTGTCAGACTTGTAGGAGCTCACTGTGCAAAACATGATCATTTGTTAAAACCATTAGAGCTAAGGATTTAGAGAATTTTGTATCAGAATCAGCAAACAACATTCTAAATAAAAGGTTATAAGTCCTGCCTAGTTCTGACAATGACAGGAAAATGGAAGCTTACAGGTACTTAAATGTTCAAATTATCTAGATTTTGCAGACATTTGTAAAAGATGTTAAGAGGTTCAAATCATTTGATCGAAACAGAATCCAGAGGTTATTGTAAAATAATAGCAATTCACTTAATCAAGAATGATAATTAGAAGACTCTAAAGATAATACCGAAAAAAAACTGAACTTTTTAAAGCTCCGTTTTCCCAAGTAATCAAGAACCTAATAAGGAAAACATAGGAATTATCTTGATAAAGCATAAAATCTTTGTTTCTTAAGCCAGTTACCAAAATGTAAAGAAAAACCTTCTTTAGTGTAATTTTTGTTTTTTAATGGGAAACCCATTTAGACAACTTGGCAGTCAAACCTCCTGAAAAGAGTACTAGAATTCATTAGACATAAGAAGAAGACTGTGTCCAGGGTCATGAGTGAACATTATATTATACAGGAAACAAGAAACTAGAAAACTAATACCTTGAGAAGGGGAATACACAACTCCTAGTAACAGCATAGGAAAATTTTTTGACCACGTTGAACAATTCAGACATATCAAGAAGCTAAGAAAAAAACATTGCTTTTTGGACCCTTAAGGTAAACATTTCAGCATCAGACCTTAACAGCAGACTCAGTACTTAGTACCAGAGGGGGGAAAAGTTAGAGGAGCCAACGAAAAGGAGAACATTATCATCTCAGGCCTTCTCAAGGAGAGGAAAATTGAAAGCAGCGATAAGACACAGCAAAAGTTGAATTTCTGAGATATAAATCTGAGACATTCCAAAGAAACAAATTACAGAGAACCTCTTGCAATTTCATTACATTTATCTCATTTACTTTTGCCTAATTTATTTTAGCAGCTTACTTAGCCATTTTGATAGCTTAACCATTGTGATTAATTGTGCCCTCAATAGTCATTTTATGTCTAAACAAATTTAATATCTAAACATAGTTTTATTTA
>NW_012149507.1:5740402-5741363 GCF_000956105.1 Propithecus coquereli
CATGCTTATAATTTTTGTAATTTCTACTCTGAGATTCAATGTAGAAATAGCAAATATATGGTTTTCAAAAGCTTTATAGTGAAACTGTCTTTTCCTGTACATTTTTTCCTTAAAATAACCTCACAAACCACTGTCAAATGCACATACACTGCTGATGAGTATATAAAATGATACTACCACTCTGGAAAAGAATTTGACAGCTTCTTAAAATTTCAACATATGATCCAGCCATTGAACCCTGAGGCAATTATTCTAGATTAATGTAAAGATATGTCCATATAAGATTTGTACACAAATGTTCATAAAAACTTTATTTGTGATAGTCCAAACCTGGAAACAACTCAAATATCCATCACTGATGAATAGATATATATGCAAATAGTGGAGTGTCTATATATCAAAATCCTACTAAGTAATTAAAAATGATTGATTAAAGGACTAAAAGGAACCATTGTGTGATACACACAATAATATGGATGGATCTCAAAATAATTACGCTGAGTCAAAATGCCACACAAAGCAAGAGTGCATATTTTATGTCTATTTTTAAAACTCTTTAAAATGCAAACTAATCCACAGCGAGTAACAGTAGATTAGTGGTTGTCTGAGGATATAGGTGGTTGGGGTGAGGGTCAGGAGAAGAAATAGATTACAAATGAACATGAGGAAAACTTTGGGAGTGATGGATATATTCATTACCTTGATTTGGTGATGGTTTTCCAGATACAGTCATATGTCAAAACTCATCAAGTTGTACACTTTAAATATATATAGTTTAGGAGAATCATATCTTAAGAAAGCTGGAGAAAAAGACATGGCCAAAACTTTGCCCACTGCATAGAGTTTCAAATCCCTTATTACTTTTCACTTAGCAATATGTTTGTAAGTTTCTCCGTGTCTTTTCATGGCTTGACAGCTGATTTATTTATTTATTTATTTATTTATTTTTTATTTCAGCATG
>NW_012149507.1:5741705-5743887 GCF_000956105.1 Propithecus coquereli
TAAAGGGAAATGAATGGGCTTTTTAAATTTAATTTTTTTTATGTTCTCTAAGTCCTCGATCTATGAAAAGATATTTCTAAGAGGTTTCTCTTACTCGTTGTTGTCATCCCTGATTTTCCCATTAAGCTTTCAGTATTTCTCACTCCTTTATTCTACTGGAAAGTTTAAAAAACAGCTGAGTCCAGAAGCTCATGGGGGAGAAGAATTCTATTTCTATTGCTTCTCTTTGATTCTTGCTAGGATATATCTTTCCAGAAATGAACTTCTTAGCATACTTTCTTTTCTTTTTTAGAATATACCTACTGAGTTCTTCCTAGGAACACAATATTATTATTTTCCATTTTCCTGATTCTTATTTTCTCTGGTTTTCAGTATCTACTGTCACTTTGTCACAATTTTTACTTTGTTGACCCTCTTCAAGAATTATGTTTCTTTTTTTGTCTGGTCACTTCTTTTACAGTAAATATAATCCTATGGTCCTCACAACCATTTATGCATCCAGAAAGTATTTTGAATAAATGCAATAAGTAAAAGTGATTTTTCTACATAGAATCATTTTCGTATATAAAGTACACCATTAACTTCATGGGTCTTGAAGTTTAATCTAAATTTTTGCTCCAGAACAGAAAGGAGCAGTTAGTAGAAGGATGTAAATAATAACTTAAAAAGCTGAAGAACCTCCCTTAATCTGTATCTATTCCCTTTTTTTTCTTAGTCCCTTAGGTGGCTTTTGGGATTTCATGCCACTTAACACAGGTCAGAAACCACAGGGGTAGAGAGAAGAATTATGCCCACTCCTACTCTTTGGGGATGACCAGAATCTCTATACTACCTTAAACTCATTTTATCTATGTTTTCTGGCATTAATCTGGAAGACTTGTTTTGAGTGTGAACCTTCTGTAATGAAGATGTTGTTTGAGATAGAAAGCAAACCTGATTGTGAGGAATTCAGTTTTCTCATTTGCATTAGACAGCATTGTGCCTGGCACATGTAGGTGATCAATAAACATTTTTTAAATGGATGGTGGTAGGAAGGACCAGAAGTTTATCACAATCTTCCTGTGATATTCATAGTAAATTGATTTGAGAGGCACAGAAATATTGCAGTACACATATTGTGATCTTCCCAGGATCACCCTATTTTCTAAGGATGGTTTCACATCAAATTCTTTTAGACATTTTAAAAAATTATTTAACACCCAAGGATTAAGTCTAATAATATGAAACCATGGTAAGAAAAGCAATTAGAAAGTTACTTCCAGCTAATATGTGGCAGGAAAAGAGGAGAAAGAAAATTATGCAAACATGAATATAAATGAAAGAGTGAGAATCCAGCAATAGGTTTTAATAGAACTGAACGAAAAACTCAAGAGCTAGTTTATTAAAAACAAAATGAAACAATAAAATATCCAAATGTGACAAATCTAATGGAAAAGAAGAATTAACCATCCAAAATTTGGAATGGGAAGAAAATACCAATAGTCAGAAATGAGAAACACTGAGAAAGGGGATAGACAGGTGTCCAGAATGAGTTCACATATGCTGTGTTTTAGTTAGCTGTGTGTGTTGTACAGGTACTAATGAGCCCTATGATCACATAGGATAAGGTTTACTGAGAACAACTTGCAAGCAAGGGAGCACACAGGGTTCCTGCCTCCATAGCTGTTTTACAGAGAGGCACGTTTTGCTCCTTTCAGCTGACTGTGATACAGAACACTCCAGTAGAAGGAACTCTGCCTCCACCCTATGTTAGACATTTACAAGCCACGCTAAGAGTAGATAAAGGCATACAGTTTTCTAGGTAACAAAAAGACTTCTGGCCCAATATATACTCTAAAATATTTCAGGAGCTCAGCTAGCATTTCAATACCAGCCTGGCCAGCATCAGCAAAGATCTCACGGTCCTTCCTTGAGCTGGCTTCGTTCAGCCAAACCGCTCTACCAAGCATCTGGGAAAGGAGGGCATGTGACCATTAAAGCTCAGTGTTTGCCTTTCCCCAATGATTCATAAATGCAGATACAAGAGATAATTTTAAATGGTAATATACAGATCTTGGAAAATAGTGAAAGATCAATTTTATAGGAAAATATAAATTCCCCAAATGGAATTCCAGTCAAGATGTTATATTGAGCAAGCATGGGCAATTTTTCACTTTCATTCCAAATACATAAAATTATAGGA
>NW_012149507.1:5744637-5747234 GCF_000956105.1 Propithecus coquereli
GTTAAACAGTAAAGTAGGCATAGCTGACAAGGGAATTAGTAAATTGGATGAGAGACTTAAAGAAATCATACAGGAATTAAACCCATGGGAATCAATATGAATACATTGGAAATTCCAGAGAAAATAATAGAGAGAATGTGAATAAGCTCATTCAAATTAAATATAACTGAAAAAATTTTGGAACTTACGAACTATAAATACTTTAGCTTCCAAATATATTATTTAACTTCTCAAGATATCATCAGACAACCTATTAATAAATAAAAGTTGAATTTATTAAATGTATAGCAGTTAGGGATAACATTACATTAAAAGTCTTAATCAAATGTCACAAAAGGAAAGAAAATGGAGAATATTTATGAGATTTAGAGTCAAGGCTCAAGTGATTTAAAGGATCTTTAAAGGTGGATAATTAGAATGGACTGAGCAAAATTTGTGATGTAATAATTTAGCATTGGTGGACATAGCAAGGTAAGGTAATTGAAGAAAATATTGATAAGTAAAACTGTTTCATAAGAAATCTGTTTGCCCAGGTTAGCCGTATGATCTGAGATAAATTAATTAGCAAGACTATTCTGAAGCAGATGTTTAATTATTTATTGACAGTCTTGTCTTTCCCATGTAAAGTCTTTCTAGAACAACCAACCAGGTCATATTGATGCATATAGACTGAGTTCTTAATTCTAATAGCTCTGTCATGCTGATACAAGTAGTCATGCTCATATCACGAAACAAAAAATAATTGAAACATAAGGAAACACTGATAAACATACAAGAACAGTAGAAATTTAAATAGAATCCTCTTAGAACTGATAGATTAAACAGACGAATATTTAGCAAGGCTATGGAAGACCTGGACAACGTAATTTGCCTTGCTAAGTGTATCATATGAATTAAAATAATACTAAGATCGAAACGAAAAGGATTCTTCTTTTGGGATGCTCCCCAAATCCTTTATATGATTCTAAAACATATGAGATAAAGGAGTTTTTATTTGGTTTGGTTTTCCAAGACGGTAAATTAGAGGCTTTGTTAGCTAGCCTCATCCACTTGGAAATAGCAAAATAATGCGTAGAGATTAGCACTGTGAGTTTTATTCATGAAGGAATACAGGATTCACCGGAAAGGTGAAGAATACTTCAGATTCCAGGGAAGAAAAGGTGAGCAAGCAGCCTGCATGGTGGCATTCAGCTGAGAAAACTGGCTCTTCTCCAAAAGCACCACCCACTGGCCTGGAGGTTGAACTGCACAACCCAGTACAAAATCTGCCGACCCAAGTACACAGCGCTGGGGATGAGATAAGCTTCCTCTGACTTCAGTCATCCTGCCCCTGCAGGAGGCATTGACAGCTCACATGCCCAGGCACATCGCTACTAAAACCAGCATTTGAAAAAGCCACCATGCAAAGGCTATTTATAACCAAGGAATCCATACAGAGTCTTTGCCACTGAAAGTACCAGAACCGAAGCCAAATGACCATACACAGCATACACTATAGCCATGTCTTTGGGAGTAGGGAGGGAGGAATTCTGTCCAAACAAAAGTAACTTCAAAAATAATAAGAAGAAATAGTTCATCCAAATGAGAAGGAACCAGAGAAACAATTCTGGAGATATTAAAAACAGTGTTACAACACCTCCAAAGGATCACACTAACTCTGCAGCAACAGAGCCTAACCAAAATGAAATCTTTGAAATGCCAGATGAAGAATTCAAAATGTTGATTTTAGAGATGAAGGGAAACAACAATGGAAAACAAAGAAAATACATATCCATGCTTCTAGTTTCCCCCAATCATTCAGTGATGCATTGGGAGTTAATACTTTAAGAAGATAATCTAGTTCTATTTAAGATATAGAAGCAGAGCAATTGTTTGTGAAAAATAAATGTAGAGGTGTTTGGTCCACAAACAAGAGTTTCAAATAACATAATGGAAGATTTTAGGAGGGAGGAGTGCAGTATAAAATTGGTTTGGATCAGAAGACAGAGATCATATGACGATGACAAACCTGGTGTTGAACAGATGATCATCTTATATTTCTGTCAGTGACAAAGTGAAACAGGAAGACAAGGCATTATGAAATTAGGGCTAAGAATCACTTCTAGAATGATGAGTATGTGATTTTATTACTGCAAACTCAAAACCTTTAATGTGACATTGCAGCTTCCTAGGTGGCTGCTCCTTCTGGCTTTCTATTTAATATTATCTCCTGTTTAAACACTTTGAAAGGATATTTTCACTTCTTGAAATCCAAAGCTTTACTGTTCCCTCACTCACTGAAACCAAACATGCTTCTAAAAGTATACTCCCAGAAATCACATCTTCGTTTCTGACCAATGCAATGGACAATTCTCAGTTGTATCTACAAGTGGTTTGTGAGGAGTTTTAGCAAATTTATTCTTTGATGTTTATTTTTGGACGTTATATAGAATGTTACTCAATGCTAATTTAGGATAAGACTTCTAGTTACTCACTCCAACCAAATATGTAGAGAAAATACATAGCATTGTTCATTTTACTTTCCAGAAAAGAAAATTTAACACACAAAAAATGTACCTTTCAAAAGATGAGCTTATGTATGACTGTCTGTTACAAAA
>NW_012149507.1:5747284-5749359 GCF_000956105.1 Propithecus coquereli
GAATAGACTTTAGCTTAGTGAAAAGAGTTGCATTACTTTCATTTTCCCCATTTCTCCTAGGCTTGATGAAACCATCATTAGGGACCAGCACCAGTTTGCTAGTGGGCATGTGGCGACGGTGACAATTGAGGCACACGGCAGAGAGGCATTGGCTGTGGCAGGTGTGGGAGGCAGCCTGGGGTCACAGAAACAGCTTTGGAGGCCAGTCTCTCCTGGTTAGATTCCCAGCACCAGCAATTTCTCCCGGGCAGGGGACTGAACCCTTCTGAGCCTCAATTGCCTTTGAAATGTGGAGATGAGCAGTTCCCTTAGAGAGCTTTTGTGACAATTAAATAAGAAACGTATGTAAACATAAGGCATCTGATATTTAATAAATATTTCTTTTTAGAGACAGGGTCTTGCTGTATCACCCAGGCTGGTCTTGAATCCTGGGCTCAAGCGATCCTCCCGCCTCGGCCTCCTGAGTAGCTGGGACTACAGGTATAAGCCACCGTTCCCGGCCTAATACTTAATAAGTATTTAGTAAATAATATGGGTAATATTGAAATGAAATCTTCTTGTTTTTATGTCTTATAAATTTTTTAAATCCTTCCATTCCTCCACCTATCACCACCACCCTATTCAAACTAACATCGGGTGTTACTGGAATAGATTCCTAACTGGTCTACTAATATTTAGTCAGGTTCTCCTATTCCTGCTCCATACTGTTACCAGAGTTGTTTTAGTGAGACACACACAACCATTTCACCACCTCTTCCCACTGCTGAGATTATTTCTTGGTGTCCCGTTCCTTTGAGGGCATAGTCAAACACTGTCGCCATAGGCTACAGATCCTGGAGCCCCTGCTCTTAACTCCCACTCCAGCTTCATCTGCTAGAGACCCACCCCTTACTCTCTGTCTTCCAGGAATAATGGTCTTGTTTTATTTCCCCAAATTACAATAGTGGATCCTGAAAAAGGGCCTCTGGTCATGCTGTCTGCTGTGCTTAGACTACTCCTCCTATATTACCCTCTGAACCCCATGTCACTAACCCCTTCACCTAGTCAACTATTATAATTCCATCAGATTTCAGTTCAATCCTATTTCTTCAGGAAAGCCTTCCTAATTACTTACACTATGTTTGGCCATCTATCTCTATATCTATGTCTATATCTATATCTATCTGCTTCACAGTTATCACAGTTGTAATTTTAGATATTAATGTAGACTGTAAACTCCCTACAGAATTAACATCATGTCTTTTTTGTTTGTTTTGCCCACCATCATGTCACCTATGCCTAGTAGAACCCATAGCACGTAGTAGATGCTCAAGAAATAATTGTCAAATGCATGAATAAATAAAGAAAAGAACAAGAGGTTAAAAAATAGACTTGAGCCCTTGGGCCCAAGTTCTCCAGCTATGTCTCTTCTACTCTGGGAAATAAAAGGTGCTAGGTGTTAGAATTGATGATTTGCATAGTTCCTTCCAGTTCTTATATCCTTTAAGTCTGGGAATTTACTAAAGGAAGTACCAGAATAGTACTTACTTAAAAAGAGAATTTTTATGCTATTATTGATACTATAAAATGCACAACTTCAGAAAATGTTGGTTGGTAACTAAAGTATAAAAGTACACTTAGCAAGAGTCTTTCTATGGCAGAATAACAAACACTAACTGTGATTGAATTGTGGGTGATTCCATTTACCGAGGATCATGTTATGCAGAGCATGTGAGCAGAATTATGGTCAACAATCACTCCAAAAAGATACTATGCTATTAAGCTATGTTTTACTTCAATTATACCCATCTATGGCATTATTTAAAATACTTTTACATAGTAATAAACAATGCTTTTAAAACCGTACTAAGCAAAGGGCAAATGACCTTACAGATTTTTATATTATATTGAGAAGAGTAGCACTTAAAGTCATCCTAAACAAAAGAGTTCAATTTTATCAATCCAAAAATATTTTAGCTGACACACATTATCATTAGTCATATTTATTCTAGAACCATTTTCAATACAAAGAATTAAGGGAGTAGAACATATAAAAGCTTTTCTGTTAGTTCTAATTTAATTTAATGTTCAAGATG
>NW_012149507.1:5750524-5752493 GCF_000956105.1 Propithecus coquereli
TTTTTTTTCTTTTCTTTCTACTTTTTTAAATTGTAGTATTAATATAATACGCATAATAAGATTTACCATCTTAACCATTTTTATGTATACAGTTGAGTGGTATTAAATGCATTCACAATGTTGTGCAATCATCACTACTATCCATCCCCACAACTCTTTCATCTTGTAAAACTGAAACTTTATTCCCACAAAATAGTAACACCCATTTTCCTCTTCCTACAGCTCCTGGCAACCACCATTCTACTTTCTGTCTTTATACTTTTGACTGTGCTAAGTACCGCATATAAATGGAATCAAACAGTATTTTTATGTTTGTGACTGGTTTATTTCACTTAGCATAATGTCCTCAAGGTTAATTTATGTTATAGCATATATCAGAATTTCCTTTCTTTTTAATGCTAAATAATATTCCATTGTACATATACACACCACATTTTGTTTATCCATTCATCTGCCAATGAGCACCTGGGTTGCTTTCCCATTTTACCTATTGTGAATAATGGTGCTAGACTCAGAGTGACTATTTTAAAAAGGAACAAAAAATAACAAGTATTGGTTAAGATGTGAAGAAATTGGAACTCTCATACACCATTGGTGGGAATGTAAAATGGTACATAATAATTTAAAATGTGGGAAACAGTATAGCAGTTCCTCAAAAAATGAAAAATAGAATTACCATATACAATGAAGCAATTCCACTTCTGCCTATCTACCCAAAAGAATTGAAAGCAGAGTCTTGAAGAATTATATGTACACCCCAGTTCCTAGCTGGTTTCTACAGTTTGTCTATTCACCTATTCAAAAACTTCTTGGTTGCTTCCAAGTATTGGCAATTATGAGTAAAACTGCTCAAACATTCATGTTTAAGTTTTTGTGTGGATATAGTTTACAAAACAAATCAGTTGGGCAAATACCAAGGAATCCAATTGCTAGATCATATGGTAAAAGTAAGTTTAGTTTTATAATAAACTGTCAATCTGTCTTCCAAAGTGGCTTTACCATTTTGCAATCCCACCAAAAATGAATGAGAATTCCTGTTACTCAACATCCTCACCAACATTTGGTGTTGTCAGTGTTCTGGGTTTTGGCTATTCTAATAGATGTGTAGTGCTATCTCGCTGTTGTTCTAATTTGCAATTCCCTAATAAGGGATGGTGGGCATCCTTTCACATGAATATTTTCCATCTATATATCTTCTTTGATGAGGTATCTGTTCAGGTCTTTTACCCCCCATTTTTTAATCTGGTTATTCATTTTCTTATTGTTGAGTTTTAAGAATTCTTTGTACAATTTGTGTACCAGCTCTTTATACAGATAAGTCTTTTGCAAACATATTTTTCAGTCTGTGGTTTATTTTTATCCTCTTAACAGTGCATTTTGCAGAGAAGTTTTAACAAAGTCCAATTATTAATGTTTTCATTTACAGACTGGTGTTTCATGTTGTATCTAACAAAGTCATTTCCAATGCACTGTCACCAAGATTTTCTCCTATATTATCTTCTAGAAATTTTAAAGGTTTGTGCTTTACATTTAGATCTGTGATCCTTTTTGAGTTAATGTTTATGAAAGGCATAAGGTCTGTTTCTAGATATTTTTGTATACAGATTCCTTTTACTACTTTTCAAAAGTCATCTTAAAGCATTACATCCAGATTCTGGGAACTAATGTATGATTCTAATCTTAGTCTCCTTTACTATATATATTTCCCATCTACTTGCTGGCAGAGCTTTAATTTCTTCTACTGTAGAAGAAGAATTTTCTTCTTCTACTGTAGCTAAAAAGCCAATAAGATTTAACATAAATTCTAAAATAATATTTGATTAACTCAAAAAGAATAGTAAAGTAGAGACAAAGATAAGAAAAGAACAATAAAAAATAAATAGTAAATGGTAGACTAAACCAAACTGCATCTGTAATTACATTAAATACAAATGGACTAACCACTACAAACAAAAGGCAGAGATTGTCA
>NW_012149507.1:5754078-5763225 GCF_000956105.1 Propithecus coquereli
AATAAAATTAGAGCTGTAGTTTTTAAAATCTTAATCCAAATTATAAGAAATATAAAACTAAAGTAGGAAATTATGAAATTTGTTGAGATACCTGTAAATAAACTCAGCAAAACTATGACACAAAAGAAAAATATATTTCCCTATAGGGACAAAGACAGTATTTGACAATGTAGAAGGTCCAGACTTTGAGCTCAGTGGTGGAAGAATGTGTTTGCCTCTGACTTGTCTAACATGACTAATCCAGGCAGTATTTTTATTCACAAAACCAAGATTGTATATGACAGTTTACTTTTACTATCTAACATGGCACGTAGTTACAATGATATGTGCAATCTTACATACAAGGTGTTGCAAACACATTCTGCATTTAGACAAATAATATTTAGGAAAGCTTAGGGAAAAGTACCTTTCTGTTATCTCTTGGAAGAATCAACTGCATTTTTTTTTATTCATAAAAGTGACATGAAACAAACAGCCTATATTTCTCATTATGATTCTCTTACCTCTAGCAGCCAAATTTTAGGAGTGAATGGATGTAAAAAAATGATAAATAATCCGGGAATTTTATTATGTCTGAAGTTTAAAATTCAATCTAGAAGTAGGAATCACAATTGAGGTTTTTTGCAAGTCATATTATTCCATCGTTAGATTTTTCTAGGAGATGCTATTTTTCTTTTGTATTGAAATTTCTTCTGATCCCTTGTGGCACTGAAAAATAAAAATACATTTCCCGTGAAAAGATGGATAATTTAAAGACTCCCAGAGAATTTTAGGTGAGGGATCAGCTTGTTTTTTAATAATAAATAATACCCACTAGGGTAGCAGAAGTGTGGAGTTCTTCCCAGTTCTCTTCCACTCATTCCCCCAGTCCAGGCAGCAGATCCAAGGCTTTAAAGGACAGCAAGGAAGAAAACAACAAAGAGATTTTAAAAAGAAAAAGAGATATAACAAAGACATAATATACAAATAGAATTAAGTTTGAGAAATATTCCATGCACAAGATAAATTGAAGAAAATAAAATGTAAAATAAATTGAATTCATTTGATGAATTTGTCCTCAGTAAATCGGCAGCGTTACAGAAAGCAATAAAAGAGCATTTTGAGGTAATAGTTGCATTTAAAGCCAAAACACAGAAACACTGGTATTTTTTTTGTTTCATAAATGTTTATTCAACAACAAAATAATTGTATTTTCTCCATTAATTCAAATATTCATTTCTACCATGATTTTGTTTCCATGTTACCTATCAATAAAAATTGAGAGCTTTTTTTTTTTTTGAAGGAGTAAGATATCTTGTCACACCGAGAAAAGCAGAATAAAATGTTTGCAAGACATTAAAAAGGCACCTGTATTTCATTTTCTCCATGTATAAGGAAAGGGATTTAAATTCAGAATTACCTTTAAAATTTCATAATACTACTTTACAGTCACCTACAGGCAGGGTGGAGAGTGATTAAGATGAACAATGACTTGTGATGTGTTTGGGGGAGAGAAATCAAACTTGCACAGGAGTTGAGAAACAGAGGAAGTAATTCTGAATCACGGGAGCAGAGACAAATTATAATGCCCCATAGTCTTCGATTAGTATCTTTAAGTATATAGATGTACATAGTGCTTTGGCCTCCTTGGAAAGGTCTTCCCTTTTATTATTTGAATATAATTTAAAAATCCAGCAACAAGAAGAGAAAACCTTAATTAAAAATTACATTTAAGGCATATAAAGTTCTAAATGCCGTCTGTGGTTCATTTTGTGTCAATCTGACTGAAATATCAGAATTCCAATATTATGCCTCTTAAACAGAGTTCGTCTTAACTATTTTGGATAAAGAAGGATGTTATTAACTCAAAAAGATAATTAGGGCTTGAAAGCAGTAATGATGGAATTAAGAGATGACATACATATTAAGAGATACAATCATAATGCACCTAATCATTTAAAATTTAAATTGATGTGGAGAATTTAAGTAGTGTTCATTTTTAAAAGACTCTGTAATAATGCCTGTAATTGTCTAGCGTTATTTATATCATTAGAAGAACTTTATTATGACTCATAAGAGCAATGTATCCTCAAACATAGTCATAATTTGCCAAAGCATTTTCACATCAGAACCATTATGCAAATTTCAGGTCATAGAATCACATTCAAATAAGAAATATGCTTACTTATGTTTCACATAGAAAATAAGAAAATGTTAAAATTGATATATGGCCTATCTCTTCCAATAAAGGGGTTATTTTCCTTGCAGGTTATAGAAGAAAAGTACATATCTAAAATATGCTGTTTAGAATTTAAATTCCTGATGATATTATAACTACTTCTTCAGTTTTAATTTTAGTTTAAACATCTACCAATCGCTTTTTTCAGGTTTACATCTGAGACAAATATCAATAATACTACAAATGCACAAACTTTACCATTCTGAATTAAGGCTTGACACACTGCCACCTTGTGATGGTTTGAAGAAAGTTCAAACCTTTGGGGAAATGTGTGCAGAGCTGAAAGCTCAGGCCCACATATACTTGAAGGAACGCTGGGCAGGAAGTCAGCACACACTCATTCATCTTGCTAAAAAGCAAGCTGGTTAAAGGTAAGACAGAAGAATACATGGTAGTTCGAATCTCTGCTCCACTTACATGTTGACCTTGGGAAAATGGTTTCACATCTTTAGCTAAGCCTCAGTTTACTTTTCCATCAAGTGAAAATAATTGTATCATTGCCCCGAAGGGTTATTTTAGGAAATGAACAGGATAAGAATACATTGTTGATCATAGTACATGGTATATCGTAAACTCTGTTAGTAATCACAAAATTATTTTGAAAAGCCATTTTGTAAATGATTTCATGACTAAGCTCAATTATATTTTTTCTAAAATATTGCTGAAGGTATTCTTGCTCTTCCATCAAAAAGAAAATGCAGATGGTTTACGGTGAGAAAAGTGGCATTTATGGTTGCTGCTTCAAACCTTAAAGAATATGTGAAAGCTCTAAATTTGGATTTTATTTCTATCATTTAACGGTACTATGATAGAATCAAAATGTAGTACTATGTCAAATTCCTATGTGTATTTTCCACTAAATTAACTAGCAGCTGTGATATTGGTCTTATATTCATTTTGTACATCAAGTAGATAATTATAGCGCTTGCACATAGTAGATGCTCAACGAATATTTTTGAAAGATCTGAGTAGCTTATTGCCAACATGCTATACTTACTTCAATGGGCATTAAGTTCTCTTTTTAATTCAGTAACTGAAATAATTGTTATTAAAAAGATGAATGAAACATGATTCAAAATTAAGAAAGCATAGAACCATGAATATAATGAACTAGAATCCAAGCGAAAAGTATATGAAAACTACAACAGATTTATAAACAAAGAAACGATCTTGATTTGAGGGGCTTAGAAAAAGTGCACGGAGGGAGGTAAAATACCAATATAAAAAATAAAGAAAAGCATTCTGTTTCTCTGCTAGACATTTTCTCCCTGATATCCACTAGCAATTTTTATGGTTCATTTGGAAAAAGCAAGGAAGAAGAAAGTGGATTTGCATAAGCACAATTAATGACTTCTTAAAAATTCAGCACAAACGCAATTAAATCTGAGCGGACTTCCAGTTCCAAAATAGTATTTCTCTTACAGTAAGAAACTACTTCGAAACTTTCACCATAAAATTGTGCCTTACTCTTCTACATCTTCTTAAAGAAATATTTAAACCTTATGTGTTAAGGAGAAGATGCATTTTTATCAAAGAGCAAGGCAGCTGCTTTTGCACCTTCATGCCTAGTAGCATAAAATAAAGAGGCAAAAGACAGCATGAAAATCTTCTCTTTTTCTACCATATTTATGAAGAGGCCAGTGCCCTGAGTCAACAGATTTGGCCATAAATGGATTTTGATAGTGGAAAGAGGACAGCAGACAAGGAGACAGATGAGGAAAGAGTCTAAAGACGTCAGTGAAATTCTCACCATAGCCAAAAAATATCAAGTAGCTGTCAGAATACATCTTGATTGATGCTATTAAAACCTAGTTGGATCAATAAAGATTGCTGTGAGGTCACAGTGTGGCTCCCAATTCTACAACTCTACTCTTGGATTTGATGTGCTATAAATTGTATCTAAGTTGAACTTTACTAATTCTTCTTAGATGTCCCATGATATATAGTGCAAAATTGCTCCTGAAGGAGAAACACCAACAACTAGCATGATATATAGTATTTTCAGCAGTGTCTGCCACAAGGCGGAGAAGAGCAGAGAGAGAGTAATCCATCATATGCTCTAAAACATCCTTTTGTCAGCACTTTAAATTGAGGATTACCAAAATATGCCCAATTCAGAAGATACATAATTAGGAGGTGTCCATTATATATAAAAATGTCCAAAGTTGTTATGGGAGCTGAAAACTTGTAAATCTGTGTATATCCTTATTTCCATTTACCTTTTATGACAAGAAAAGAAATATAATGAAACAGAAGGCAATGCAAGGGAACGATATAAGAAAAACAAAGCAAAATAATAACCAGGACCTTTCTAGGCATTACTGAGAACATTTCTCTAAGGAACAACAGACATGAACAATGAGGGGAGATAAGATTTATGCTTTACTTTTTCATTCGTTCATTTAAGAAAAATTTATTGAGTGTCTACTTTGTGCCAGGCCCCAGAGACATGGGAGGGAGCACAACCAAGGAGCTTACATTCTCATGAGAATAGATATAAATATAAAATAAAAGTATAAACAGTATAATTTCACCAAGTTAAGAGCACTAAGGAAAACAAGCTTAAATAGAGTGATGTGGGTGACCATCATGTGCAGGGAGGGCTACTAACGTTGCAGAATCAAGAAGCACCTTTCCAAGGAGTTGACACTTGTGTTGAGGCCAGGACAAGAGATGGCACCAGCCTTGTGAAAACCCCAGGGAAGAGCATTTCAAGCAGAGAAAGCAGCCAGCGTAAGTCCATGGCTGCAATAACTCGATGCTTTCCAGGAGCCTAAAGTCAGAGCTGAACCCCATGTATTGTGAGATCCGGTCCAAGAGACAGAAGCTAGGATATGTTGAACTTTCAAGGCCGTATTAAAAAGTTTGGATTTTATTCTAAGTGAAAAGGAAAATCATTATACATTTTTAAGAAAGAGGGTGAAATGATCAAATTGAAAAATAACTTTGGAGATGTATTATGGAGGCCTGAAATGACAAGTCAAAAGCTGTAAGACTGACTTGTTAATAATGAGCATCTGAGGGCAGTAGAAGGGGTTTCTATTATACAAGTGGAACTTTGAAAAGATGGATGAGATACAGAGACAAAGCAGGAGGATTATATTAAATACAAAACAAAACACAAACCCCTCCTATTTGGTCTATATGCACCCCTGGCAAACGGGGCCTTCATTATTTGACCCCAGCCTGACCTAAGTGTCATCTGGAACATTTACTAAATGTCTTTGCATCTCACTGAAACTCTTCCCTCTATCTAAAATCCCCAGGACTCCACTTGTTCACATAGGAACTTTTGCTCATGCTTTAAGATGAGTGCACGTGTAAACTTTCATGTAAAATCTTTCCTTATTGTTAAACACTGCTCAGAGTTAATAGCATTTTCTCTCTGCATCTACTTTCTTTGTATCTCTCTCATATCAACTTCACATTGTACTCCAATACTGGTTTTACATATTTCCCCAGAAGATTTTGCTCTTCAAATTTATATAGGGTTATACTCGCTTTAATACAATCAGTGCCCAGTACAGTAACTCTACATGGAGGACCTCAGAATATGTCCATTGGTTGAATGAGTCGCAACAGACCAAGCGTCAGGGATGAGGTCTGACAACCAAGGGAAGAAGCAACCACTCCTTCCTCATCTGACATTAACCCTCCTGTATGCTGCGTGTGTGGCAGATAGAATGCCTCTAGACAGTAACAGTGGTATTATTAGTTGAGTTATTGCCACAGGCTGGGAGTGTCTAGTTCTTATTTTAAGCTTATTGTTAATCATGAGAAGAAAATTGCATCATGAAACCCTGCAGCAACACGTTATACAACCAACTCTTCCAAACAGATATGCAAGTGTGCTGCCTTTTTACTTTCTTTTGCTTATGGCAGACATTCCAGAGCATAAACAATGCTCCGATGATTCTTGTAAATAGTAAATGATGTTAAATACTTGTGATAAATTGTTTTAGATAAGCCAGTTAAATAGTAAACAATGGATGATACTCTGTGTGGAAAAATGAAGAAAATTATCCTTTTCCAGTGAGAATAGGATGATTTTGGTGGGCTGAATATATAAGCTGGCCCAGAATTTCTCCTCATGAAATACATGCCAAACTCTCAGTAGTCACCCTGTGAGTATTATGGGCCATCTCTCTCTTGATTATCTCACATCATATGACAAAGACAAGGAATTTTGTAAATATGACCAAGTCCCAGATCAGTTGATTTTGTGTTAATCAAAAGAAGGATATCTTGGTTGGGCCTCACCCAATCAGGTGAGCGTTTTAAAAAGGATCTATAGGTCAAACATGGAGGAAATAGAAATTCTCACCTATTGCGCTTGAAGAAGCAAACTGTCACTGGTTGTGGGTAGGCCACAGGGCAGGGGACAGCAGTCAATCTTTAGTGGCTGAGGCCCTTGGACCTACGCCCTCCAAGAAACTGGATTCTGCCATCAGCCAGTGACCATGGAAGAAGACCTCAAGATTCATGAAATCATAGTCCCAGCCCACACTTCAACTGCAGTCCTGTGAGACCCAGAGCAAAGGACCTAGAGGCTGTGTCCAGACTTCTAACACCTGAAAAATGTATGTGTAGAGCAGCTACGTTTATGATTTGTTATACAGCAATAGAAAAATAATGCATTTGTAGTTTTGAGCAATGCTGACTTGGAACGGAGCAGCAAGATAGCATTACTGAATTCTGAGACAGGCCCTTTTAGCAACATAGATAGAGTTGGAAGAGATCATAACAGTATTAGGAATCTTGCCTTTCAACTTGCTCACTTTATAATTGCAGAAATCGAATCTCAAGAAAGTTAAATAATTTTCCTTCAGGCAGCATAACTGCGATCTGGAGACTAAGAGCAGGCTTCAGTGGCAGATGTCATCGTGGATGTGGAAGCACAGGCAGAAGGACAGGGATCCAATGCACGTTTCCCCTCCAGTGTATCTTTGGCAAGTGGCAAAATGACCTTCATATGCAGGAATTACCCTTCTAAATTAATGAATACCTTTGTTCTCATTCTCCCACTTACCTCTGGGATTTTATCTTTCTTTTTATTAAAAAGATGGGGGGGGTCATTTCTGGGCAGAGGGCTCATTTAACTAACACTAATTAGCACACAGCAGGGTTTTCACAGAGCCCGTGATGTTCTTGGCCCTGGAATATTGGCCGTTTATGACTCACTTCTCTGGGGTGCTCCCCTTGATCCCACTCAGTAGAAGACTAAGGGGAGTCTCTAATTATATTTGGGGATAAAATTAAACTTTCACTTTCATCTTTAACTTACAAAATGATTTTTCCATCACAGGGTCTTTAGATAGGGGGTGAGGATTTCCTGGAGTTCCAAATCACCTTTCTAATTTACCTCCCTCCTGCCCATCACAGAGAAGGTGTGCATTTTCAAGACACCTTTAATGATCCCAAACAAAGCAAGGTAACAGGTACTAAATCCTTACTGACATTAGCACACGTATATCCATAAGTATAATCTAGATATAGTTTAAGTTACACATCCTCACTTCTTTAGGGATTTCCCTGACCCAACTCTGACGAAGCATACTTTTCATCTTCATTACCATGGGACTTTGGTCACAGTCTCACAACCTTTTTTCTTGATTGAGAGAAGTGCTTATGTTGTTTTTGTTTTTGTTTTTGTTTTTCCTACCTTCTGTTCTGTTCCTACTTGGAACAAAATAAATGTTTGATAAACATTTTTTAAATGAATGAATAAGTAAAGGAAAGAATGAGTGAGACATTAATACAATTTACTGGGAACCATACAATTCCATGGGTAGGAATGGTCCTTAGCTGAAATCAGGCATAGATGAGTCAACATGCTGACCCCTTTCTATGGGGATGGATGCTCCTTGGCCCCTGTCTAATAATGTCCAATACAATTACTGTATTTTACATTGCATGACTTTTTCCAAACAATCTTTGGCATAAAACAGGCATTATATTTATACACAGGGCATTTTCTAATGGCAATTCAGTGATGATGGCAGTTTAATCCTTTTCTCCCTTCTTTGCAGATGTATCCATGACTATATGTTACTTTCAAAGAATTTTTCTAGCAATTATTAGTCTCTAATAGTTTCTCAGACCAAAAAGGGACCTTCACCAGATTTTCACCTTCTACTCAGGTTTCAAACATCTGGAGGGTTTCCTTTTATCACAGGTTTAGGGATAACTTCATTCAGGGCAGGCTTTGCCAGGATGAATTCAAGGTCCTTTATAGACGTCTTATCCTTATAGTCATAATGATGCCCCTGCAATTAACAGTCCTGTTTCCAAAGTTCACATCCCCCACCTAACACTCCAGTTCCCATGCATGGACCCCGACCTACCCCCTATGATGAAATTCCAAATATGCAACTTTAGTTTCTCTGCAAATAATGTGCTCACCTGAGTCTTTTCTCTCTTTCAACATTTGTTCTAAGAAGAGCAAATCTTCCCTAGAATCTCAGTCATAGGATTTCATTTCCCTTCCCCATAAACATAAGCCATAAAGCCACAGACCTCATTGAGACCTCAGCAACAGACAAGAATAATGAAGGGAGTAAACTGTGGCTAGGACTTACAAACAAAATTGTGAATTTGGTTTACAATTCAGTAGAGCCCCCTGCTTCTTGCCTGACCATGTTTATGGCCATCAGTCACCAACTTGGGTATTAATTAATGGATGGTAACCCAACAGCAGAAATCACACATCTTTGTTAGGGAGGACATCATCATGAGTTAGCCCCCAGGAAAAGAAGTTGGGCAGGTTGTCGGGATCTACTTCGCATAGTTGGCTCTGAACCTCAGAACAGAGATGGGCACTCAACAAAGAACTGAAGTATAAACAAGGAGTCAGGGTAGAACCCTAGTTAAATTGAGTGGGAACACCCTGGGTAAGATTACAGCTTTGTGGTTACACTCCTGAGAGCCTC
>NW_012149507.1:5763557-5776729 GCF_000956105.1 Propithecus coquereli
CTTGAGCCCAGGAGTTTGAAGTTGCTGTGAGCTAGGCTGACGCCATGGCACTCATTCTAGCCTGGGCAAAAGAGTGAGACTCTGTCTCAAAAAAAGAAAAAAAGTTGTGATAGATGTCGTAATCAATCAATGCATTTAGATTTTATCAACTCAGGCCCTGTAGAGTCAGAATTCATATGCAGTTCTCCTGACCCATAAGTTTTTTTTATTATTCTCTATAATCAGTAGATACAGAAAAGAAAACATACATTTATTGCACAAATATTGAAGATATAGTTCCATAATAGGCATTCTTGGACATGAAGATATAAAAAACAAAGTTTCTTCACTAAAATTCACAGCTCGTAATGAAGATAGAAAAGTAAATAAACAATTAGAATATAATGAGATAATACATGCAAAAGGTACTATGTGAACGCAGAGGAGAATAATTTTTATGTAAAAGTTTTAACAAAGGAGGTGATACTTGAAGGATTACTGGGAATTAGCTAAAGGGCAGATGTAGTCATTGTTATTTAAAAAGTCAAAGTAAACTTAGATTAGAAGGAAAATTTCTTATTTTGATAAAGAATATCTTCTCAAAAACTATAGCAAAGAAAATCTCCCTTTAATGAAACCCAAGAATTTAGGATGATCATTATTGCAACACTCTACAACACAAATAAAATGTAACAAAAAAGACTCTAAAAAAGACAAAATGACCATTCTTAAATGACATAATTTTCATCTTAGGAAACTCTTAGAGCAAATACGTTAGTAAGAAGGTCAAAAACACATGATAAGTAGTAAATTAAAAGTTTCAGCAAAGACAGATCTGAGTCAGGATAAAAGAAAGAATACAGAAAGAACAGATGTTTTATATGTCAGAGATGATGTTAACCTATGTAAGGGATATTGGATCGAGAAGACATTTGAAGCAGGTAGAAGGTAGTGAAGGAAGAGAAAGAGCCTGCTTTCGAATACAATGTGTTCAAGATGACTAAGGTATGCAAGGGGAGATTTCATTTATGTATTACTAAGGATAAATTAGGCTATACCGCGATAATAGTTAACTGTACCAAACAAGATTTATTTCGCACTCATACAAAATCCAGTGCAAGCTGGCAAGGTAGAGGCCTCTCCCATCTTGCAGCTTGACTATCTGGGAGCAGGGAAAGAGAAAACTGAAGTGGCAGGAGATATTTTTAAGGACGAAGTCTAGATATACTTTATATCACTTTCACCCACAATCCATCCACCAAAACTCTTATCACATGACTCAACTCAACTGTAAGAAAGGCCAGGAAAAGTAGTCTTTCCATATTTCCAGGAAGAAGAAACGGTGAAGACAGAACAGCTTCTCTGCCAAAAGAGAATCGACAGAAATATAAGCTTTGAGCCTAGGGATGAGATTTTCATTAAATTTATTTGCTAGGTACTTAATGAAATTCTAAATTAGAACTTCAATTTTGTCACAAGGAAATTAAGTATAATAATGTCTGTATTATCTACTTTACAAGGCTGTTATAATAAAATCAAATGATTATGTGGAAGAACTAAGCTCTAAAATAGTATAGAAAACAAAACAAACACATATATTTTAGGTACGTTGTGTACCATACTTCTCTATAAACACAGGTATATGCAGAAGGGACTACAATTACTCTCCGCTCATTTGATTCCTGCTTCCTGTGTAGCATGCTTCCTAGATGAAAGTGTATCTATATAAGTTCGTTTGTATGTGTGTGGTCCTTACTCATCTTTTCACAGTTGAGGACAGCTAAGAGTACCAGACAATTTTCTCTAACTACGAGTTGGCTAGTTGGCAAACTAGCCTAAAATTTCTGCATTCATGAGAAAGGACTTAGATATTAGAAAGACTTTGATAATGTGTATGCGGAGCCGAAAGGCATTTTCTTAACCCTTCAACACTCCTTAGCCCCAAAGTGATAAATATCTATCATTTTTACTGGGTGAGCAAAAAAGTTTTCTCTGGTTCCAGGATGGGAACTGAGACCCATTAATAAACTCAGACATGTTTAATAGGAAAATGTTCATAGACGTGATTACCTAGTAAAGATCAAACAGATCTTTGTAATGGAAAACAGATAAAATATCCATAAAACTTAGGCAATGGAGAATGAGAAACTGGAAATGTTAAGCTTCTAAGTTAGGCTCAGAGAAGTCAATTTATTCTCAAAACTATGTGTTTTAGTTGAGAAATCCTCATGTGCTACCAACCTTTCTTGGATGAAGGAACATAGTGTTATAATAAACCAATAAAGCAACACTATTTGTAATTTGTGATGCTCAGGAACTTATAAACAGACAGTTTGTTAATGGTCTCATCTATATTTTTTTTTCAGCCTGTAAAACACCCAACTGTCAAAATATTTATTTATGAAGGGACTTCATATCCACTATATCTGTTATTAATGTTTTTCTTTCCACTTTCATATTTTACACTGCACATTTACACAATCTTCTGTTGCTTTGGGAATGATATAGTAGTCTGCAAAATAGTAAATTCTCTGCCAGTTACAATACAAAAGAACATAAAACTTAGCCTTGACAGAAATTTTTTTAAAAAAATGGTATTTCTGGGAGATGCTTTTATTATCTTTACAACAAGCTGCTAAAAGAAGGTCATGCTCCAAAGACGATGTTATTGGGTTGGGGGAAAAAATCTCTATAGTTGCAATAGCACTTGCTGGTACTTTCCGGCTATCAGGGCTAACAGGTTAATACAATAGAAGCTAATTATTCTGTTGGATTAGAGGCCACTCACAGTGAAAAGACAGCCTGTGATAGAGGAGGCACCTTTTTCACCTCTCTACTCCTCTGTCCAGAGGAGGCTGAGTGACACAAGCTCACACAATTATATTAAGACAATGATAAAGGTCATTAATATGAAATGTCCTATTTCAAATCAAAAGTGTAATTTTATATCTCAAACAAGAAGCAATACAATTAATCAAAGTATGTGCCTCAACTATCCACACAGTTTTGCCATCTTAATGGTAGCTTGTTTATGCCAGCAGCAAAGAAGCCTGAAGGGTGAGTGGCAATGAAATCGTGAAAGGCGTTTTCCACAGCTTGCTGGGAATTGAATATTTTTCCTTGCAAGAAGTGGTCCAAAGCCTGGAAGAAGTGGTAGTCAGTTGGTGCAAGGTCTGGTGAATATGGTGGATGATAGAGAATCTCCAAGTCCAGCTGTTGTTTAAATAGCATAGTTTATGTGACAAGTCGTTGAGCATTGTCTTGCAAGAGGATTGCCTGTCTCCATTGACCAATTTCAGCTGCTTAATCACAAGCATCCTCATCATTTCATCCAATCAGTTGCAGTAGACATCCACTGTAATGGACTGACCAGGTTTCATGAAGCTGTAGTGGCTAATACCAGCACTGGACCAACAAAGATATACCATTAAATTTTTTTTATGAATATTGGGTTTTGGACTGTTTCAGGACTTCATCTTTATCAAGTCATCATGCCAAATGCTCACAATTGTAAATAAAGAATCCATTTTTCATCACACATCACAATACAGTGTAGAAATGGTTCATCTTTATGTCATGACAGCAAAGAAGGGCAAGCTTCCAGATGATTTCTGTTCTGACATTCATTTAATTCATGGAAAACCCATATATCCAACTTCTTTACCTTGCTGATTTGTTTCGAATGGTCCAATATTGTTGGAATAGTAACATCTCACCTTGCTGCTAATTCATGCATGGGTTAAGATGGATTCGCTTCCACTACAGCTTTCAGCTCATCATTATCCACCTTGGTCTCATGTCACCACACGGCTTATTTTCAAAATAAAAAACACCAGGACAGAACTTCTCAAACCATCTACATACTATACATACATTAGCCACATTCTTCCCGAACACTTTGTTGATATTTCAAGCTGCCTGCTCTGCATTAGTTCTACAACAGAACTGATATTTGAAAATAACACAATTTTTGACTTATCCATGGTTTCACAAAAATTACTCTAAAAAAAATTTGAAAGATAGTCACAGGTCACAAAGTGCATTTGAAAGACTGAGGATGTACCTTCACAATAAAAATAAAACAAGAAGTGTCAAAGTGAAATATCAGAAATACCAACTGTCAAACTTAAGTACTTAAGGAAATCGGACATTTTATATTTAATAACCTAATATCTAAAATGGCTTTATACCTCGTCAGCATTATCAGTGATAGAGTGTATCTGGGATTGAAGCTTTGTATATACTTTCTCATTTTCTCACCTTTTATTACTCTCTTCTTCATGCGGCTGCTTATTGATCTTATTGATCAACCCCTTGGCAATTGGAGGTCTGGAATCTCACCTGCTAATTACATCTGCTGTGCTTCAGCAACAGACCCGTGGCAGTGAGGCACCTGCAAACTTAATGGGCATGTTATGAGCTTAGAAACCTTCTTATTCCCACCTTCACTGGCAGCTTTCTTATAAAATTTAAGTAGAAAATTTTCCTTTAATCCAGTTTATGAAGACCTTTCATTCTTAAATTTAATGTAAACTTGTGACATTGTAGTCTATTTGCTCTATTTAATGTGTTATTATAAATCTGTTATTTAGAGCTATAAATCTAATTCCTTCAACAAGCATTTATCAATTACCCACTATGTGCAAAGCATTATTACAAGAACAATGGCAGATACAATGAAATGAGCTGTAAGGAACTAGTAATAACTGTTGTGATTAGAAAGAACTATATAGCGAAGCATGGATGATAAGAACTATAAACAAAATATTCAGGAGTGTCAAAGAATGAAGATTAATGAATTAATTCAATTATTAATCTAGAAAATAATTAAAAATCAAGACTAAGCAGAATATCTTCCCTAAAAAATGGTCTTGCTATTCCCATCTTGTAGGTTGCTATTCTCATCATTATCCATGCAGCGATCCAGACCTGAAGCTAGAAATTGCCTTTGATGATGAATAAGTCTGGGACTTAACAATGAAAAAACCTGGACTCAAGCCATGCCTTCCCAAATTACAAGTATGTGGCTTTGGGCAAGTCATTTAATCTTTCTAAATCTTAATTTCCTCATGAAAAAGGGGGGATAATTGTTCTTATTTCTCTCAGTGCCGTATGGTGAGGATCAAATAAAAGAAAATGGATGGATGTTTATGTACCATGTGACTCTTTACGAATGTGAGGTGTTTCTTTTTAATTTTCATTCTCCCATCATTTATACAATTTGGAAGATATAATCTTTGTTATTTTAATTCAGTAATTTTTTATAGTTGAAGACCATAAAGAATGGGGACGACTTAAAAGCATAGTCAATCTCTGTATCATCTATGGAAAAAATAGTCAAAGAAGAAGATTTTTTTCTTTGAGATGGGAACATAGAGTATGGGAAGAAGAGAAGAGAGGATGTAGCTGCCATCAAGATAGGCCTTACTTAGAGGGTGGTAACAGCAGTAGTGCTTAGGAGAGTGAGTGTGGGGCTCTTTCATGGCTTTTTCAAGAATTTCAGCCAAGATTCTACTGTATAAAACCTCTGACAAGTTAGATTATGAATGCCACCCTTACCTGGGGACTAAATTATGTCAATTGTACCAGTGATACTTTTAGAGCAAGACTTGTCCTCTGTAAAGAATCCACTCCAGGATCATGTAATGCATTTAGCTTTCTTCTCCCTTGGATCTCCATTCTGGGGTCATTTCTAAGCCTTTATCTTTTACAATATTGAAATTTTTAAAGAACACAGGTGGTTTACTTAGAGAATGCCCCTACTTAGAGTTTGTCTGATAGTTTTGCTGATTTGACGCAGTGTATGTATTTTCTGGAATTATATATCTTCCTAGTGCATCTCATCAGGAGACAGGTGATGTCAGTTTATCCCATTATCGGTGATATTAACTTTGGTGAAGTTGGTATATGCCATCCATATTCCTCCAGTGCTTTTCCTTTTGTGATTAATAACTAATTAATAACTAATCTGTGGTAAAATTCTTGATACTATGTAAATGCTCTGGTTCTCATCAACAGTTCATTTACTATTGGCATCTATTGATGATTTTTGCCTAAATCAATCACTGGGATGGTTCCAAAACCACAATTTTCTGATTTTACAGTTCCTATTATTTTATTAAATGACATTCTACTGTAGGGAAGATCTTACTCTTTTCTCTTATTTATCTATTCAGTCATCAATATTAACTCAAAGATTGTAATAAAACTTAATAGAGGAGGCTGGGCATGGTGGCTCACCCCTATAATCCTAGTACTTTGGGAGGCTGAGGCAGGAGGATCACTTGAGGCCAAGAGTTTGAGACCAGCCTGGGCTATAGGGTGACCCCATCTCTACAAAAAACAGATACTAGCCTGGTGTGGTTGTGCATGTCTGTAGTCTCAGCTACTTGAGAGGCTGAGCAGGAGGATCTCTAGAACCCAGGAGTTTGAGGTTGCAGTGAACTATGATGACACCACGACACTCTAGCCCTAGCAACAAAGTGAGACCCTGTCTCAAAAAAAAAATTTAATAGATTAGAATTTATTATGTGATTCAGTTTAATTTTGTCTGTTGTCCCATATCTGGCTAATGGGAAACCTTCCAATCTGTTGACTCCTGTCCTATGGACCTGAGCCCTTTGCTTTATGTTATTAGCCCTTCCTTAGTCTCTGGCACAATCAGATGCTTTGGTGTTCCAAGCTCCTCTTACACATTGACATTGATAGATAGATGGTGATAGACACACAGATACATAAGTACAGAGACAGACAGCTTAAGGATAACAACAAAGTCAACAAAATAGTAATAATGGATAAATCTGAGTGAAGGGAATGTGAGAGTTCTTTGTACTTTTCTTGCAATTTTACTTAATTAAATTTTTTTCAAACCAAAATGTTTTAAAAAAAATAAAGCAAACTAACTCATTTTATGCCTAACTAGACTTTCTGAACTAGCAATTTCCCTGTGATTTTGCTCCCTCCTGGAAAGATTCCCACTGTTAGGAATATGCGCATTTTATTATTCCTTCAGATGGCAATTGTTTTAATTTTCAGATTCAACTGGGAAAACAATTTCCAGAAATTCAAAAAAACTCCAAGTGTCATTCTATAAGATATATAGGGTCACTTATCTCTCCAGATTACTGTTGTCACAAATCTTCAGGCAAAAGAATGAGAAATTTCGTGTGAAAAACTTCTTCTCTATCTGTTCACATATTTTTGGTGATATAGTGTCATACTTTTATGATCTATACACTGTCAAATCTCAAGTTTGCATCTCTACTCTGGACTTCTTCCCTGAACTGAAGACTTAACATTTTTGGATGCAGATAATAACTTTCCCTCTATGTTGATTTTTCTAAAATTTAACTCCTGCCTTTCTCAGGACTCATACTGAGAAGTCACGCTTTAGCACACCACATTGGCCATGACTATTCCCATGATCCATGATATCATATGCAGGCAGGTGTGCATGTGTGTATGTTCTCATAATATGATAACTACTTTGTAAGTAGAACAAATTGATAGAAAAGTTATATTTTTTGGTCCCATTTACTTCGAGTTCCTGGGAAGTTGCAGTAAATAGAACATTCGCTGTGCCATAAAAAGTACATTTTAAATAAATACTGATCATGATTGGCCTTCATGCTTGGCCAAGGAAATGTTGTTGTGGTTTTGTCACAGCACAAAATTTGTCAGTTATTGAAAGCGACTTAGTTCTTATGATTCTTACCTTTATTTCTCATTGAACTTCACCTGAATAAAACTCTGGCCCAGCTCTTCAACTGTTTCATAACATCTAGACAGTATATAGTTAGAAAAGCTGTTGAGAACTTTACCTATAGCATAAGGTAAAATAAATGTGAGGAGAGTACTAGATAATAAAGAGAGAGTTAAATATATTTAGCCAAACAAACTTAAAGATAAATGCATTCCATGTTCAGTATTTTGCAATGATGTCCTGGAAATTTGTTTTTTCCTCAAAAAAAAAATCATTCTCATACTTTAAAACATGATTTCCTGCTAACATGGAACTGCTCTTTCTAAATGCCTTTTGATAACTTTATCAGGAAACAATGGCATTTGGAAAGCGGCTTTAAAAATTAAATTCCAGGATAATAACTTAGCACGAACCCATCAGTGAAGTTCTTGGTCTGTTCTTTTTCTTAGTTATTCCTGTTCCACTTGCTGGTCCTTAAGGCATCAAAAGCATCAAAAGAGAGAGCCCTTCTAGATCCTCAGAATACACACACCAACATACTAATAGAAGGCAATATTGTAGACACAGGAGTTATCTGCATGCATGGAACCACAGATTTTGATATCTGGGACAATATATGTTATTTTAAAAAGAAATCAGCTTTTACCTTTTTAGGAAATGCCACCATTTTCCAACTCCACAGCTGGAATTGAACAAAGGATTTAAAAGAAAAAGAATCAAGGAGGCACACAAAGGCATTCTTGAACTTTTCCTAGTAAGCTTTTTTCTTAATAACCCCACACTGGAACCAACAAAAATGCCCATTGATAAGAGAAAGGATAAACAAATCGGGGCATGTTTATACAATGGAATACTACACAGCAGTAATGAAAAATGAAATATTTATAGAAGCTACAACACGGACAAATATGAAAAATATCATGTTGAGTTAAAGGAGTAAAAAATAAAAGAGTATCTAGTGTACTTCTCTCTTTATATGTATTTCGAGGACAGGCCAAATTAACCTGTGGTGACAAATGTGAAAGCAATAACTAACCCTATTGATCAGAAAGAAGGGACATCAAAAGGGAAATTTCTGGGACCTAGAAATGCTCTATATCTTTATCTGGGGAGTGGTCACACAGGTGTATAGAATAAAACGTTGTATACTGTGTATTTACAATTCATGTGTTTTGTTGTTTGTTAATTATAATTCATCACACACATATGTATATGATTATACACATATATGTATAACATATATACACACACACACTCATAATTTACTTACGGCATCTTGAAAATGCCCTGAACATCTGGAGAATAACATTGAGATATTAATAGGGGGAAGAAAAAAATGCACAAATCAATATGACCTACTATGTTTGTTTTTTTAACCTCTTGTGTTTTTCTACCCAGTAGTAGAAAGTGCTTAACAATGGTTCTTTAAAAAATAAGTGTATTATATATATGCACAAAGCCACTAGTTTATTATACGTTTATTGATAAAGCCTGAGTAGCACACCACTTACAAATAATATAATATATAATAACACTTATTGAACATTCCTATTGCCACTTGATTTTCCCTGATGTTTTCGTTGATTTCTTAAATGCCATTTTTTATTCCTGCCCAACACACTTGACATTTATAAATCAATACTTCAATGTAAGTTCTTTCATTGGTTTTTGTTGAACTGTTATACCCACAGCTAACTACCATTGCACGTGATGAATTAATGTTGTTCCAACATAAATACAGTTGAGAATTGTGTTTTCATCTGTGAGTAAGATGAAAGTGAAGCAATGAAGACACATGTCAAAACTCTTTCCAAATATTGGAAAAGTATTTCCTCAATTTTGTGCTATTTTAGAACAAAAGCTACAGATAATATCATACATTTTAAGTTTAATCTGCTTTATTAGCATTTTTCTGTCACTTTATTAAATTTAGACAATAAATTACATATAATGTAATAACAAAATAAATAATAAAGTAAAGACAATAAAAGAGCATAAAGAGAAACAATAAATCAAGTACTCATTAGTAGCATTTGCATTTTCAAAGTTTCAATTCTCCTGCCACAGTCAAGTTCAAGCTATGGCTGTGACATTACTCAATACGAAGTTGGGAAAAGATGTGCATTTGCCACACCCTTATGTAGTATTTCCACCATACAGGCATTGTCATGTAAATAATCTCAAGAGGTATAGAGTAGTTAAATATAGCCAAATACTTAGTAAGTGATACATTGCAATAAATTGTTTTCTTTATCCCTAACAATTTGAGTAAGTTTATATACTTTAATTTCTAATAAAGACTGTGTTTAGTGGCCAGTTTTCAAAATTCCTAAAAAATTACCAATCCCTTCTGAAAAGCCAGTTTGAAATGGCTTCAGGTCACCACTGTTTCTGGCAACATTTAGGTTTAATATACTATGTACAGTAAAAATCTCTTCAAAACAGATCTTATATCCAAATCCCTCCCACCCAATTCTTTGTATAGAGCTCTTTTTCTCCCTAAGCAATATGATATTGTGCACCAGCACTTTTTTGGTGGGAAAGATACCAACATACTCTCTCCTCCCCTAGTCTGCAAGCTCCTTGCAGACAGCTCTTCTGTCTCAGGTACCTCCATGCCCTCAGAATATAGAATAGTAAGGGGCACCCATAGACAATCAATCAATATAGAAATACATTTTTTTCTGACTATATTAAAATTCCACTGTTAACTGATTTATTTGACCAATGCCAAAATTATTAATCATAATTATTATAGTTATAAAAGCTACAGATCCAATTCAAAAGAGCCCAGGCAAAAATGATCATTGTTGGCACACACAATTGGGAAGGACAGTGGGTGGCTCAACTCAGAATCAAACAGAGAAATGCAGGAAAACCACGAACTCAAGACCAATGTTTCTAAAATGTCCTTGGTCCATTTCTGATCTCTGTTTGAAAAACATAATCTCTGACACTGTGCATAGTGGATGTATTGATTCATTCCACAAATATTTGTTGAACATCTTCTGTACTCCTGGGATTGTGCTTCATGTTGTTAATAGCATGGCAAAAAAGACAGATACAATTCTTATTCTCATAGTTAACCCTCCAGTGATGAAGATATCAACAAACAATTGCATGCAATGTGAGAAGCATTATGCAAGGAGAAGTCTAGGGATCTCAGAGGCAGATAGGAAGAGCAGCAAAATTAGCCTTAAGAAGTCAGAAAAAGACTCCAGGAGAAATATTGTCCAAGCTAAGATCAGAAATATGACTAACAGCCAGGTCAATTTTGTTAAAGATAATTTTTTTTTATTAAATCCAATTTTATGTTCTTCATTCTGGGAAAATAATTGCCCATATTTTTTAGATTTCCCATGAAACTCCAGACAGGAGAAATTCAAGCATATAAATATAACTAAACTTGAAAAATGTTAGGCTCATGTTAGCAGGTAGTCAAAGAACTGAATTCTCTACTATGGTCTAAGGAAAGTGAGAAATCTCTCAACTTATTTGCCATGAAAGGAAGACATGATAATCAGCACAGTGAAAAGGTCTAGGCAAGCACTTAAGAGGTCTCTTCCTCCTGAACATAAAATCAATTTAAAAGAGATTAAGTTGGTAATGGTGAAACATAAATTAACAGGTTCATCCCATAAACCATGTGTTTGGGCAAAGCCTGATCAGCATTAAACTATTTTCCAAAAAAAATTAAATATCTTATATTTTTATTTACTGTGATAAAATAGAGTTGAAGAGAAGAACATTTCTTAGAATCTTAACCTGGGGGTGGGGGCAGTGGGAAAAACATCTTTTATTTTCTTTAGGAACTACATGCATGGATTTTTGCTCTAACAAATTAAGTAATTTATTTAGTCTCTTCACACAGCATTCTCCTCTTCTAGGTCAGAAAGGGGTTGAATTGTGATAGAAAAGAATTCTCAGGGAGAGTCTTAGACTTTCTCCAGCTAAGGGAAGATTGGAAATTTGACAGCGTTTGCTCATGAGGAGAATGATATCCTTATATAGAGGATTAACTTGGCATAGCAGCAGTTTCATCAAAACGAGTATAAGATACTTGTGAGAGAAAAGCAAAAACCCAACTATAATTTAACAAACAGAACAAAGAAGATGTTATATATTGTAACTGTGAAAAAGAGCCAATTTACCCTGCATTAATGGTATTGGAACAACCCAAGTGCATTCATTGCCTGATGCGGTCTGATAAATTTATGAACTCATGAGAGAAATTGACTACTATATGTCAGGTATGGTGCTAACTTAGCCATCAGAACAATTGTGTGAAACATATTATTATTCCCATTTTACAGTCAGGAAAACAGTGAAGTAACTGATTCAGTTTTGAAAGAGAATTAGTGCTGAAGATAGGATTTAATTCCATTTGGAAATCCAAAGCCTTTTGCAATTTCCCTGCCACACATACAATAAAAGAAAATGGAAGAGATTAATATATGCATAGTTATTTTTTAAATAACAGTAATTTTCTATGAAGCACCTCCGTTTAAGAGTATTTTTGTAAATTCCCTTCAAGTAATAAGTTTAATGGTATTTTGGCAGGTGGATGAGAAGGCCTTTGTTAATACTCTTAAGAATGTCTAAAGTATACAACTCCCCTCATTGCATTAAGAATATATAATTAATATAAATCAGTATATAAGACATTTACACATATTACAAGTTAGTTCCATAGTAATGAGGAAAATCTTTTATGACTGTACCTAAGGTGCAAGCTGACATGCTTTCAGGAGAATGAAGTTAATGTGTGGCTTCCACACAAGAGTGCTATGCTGGGGGTGCACACAGTGCCCCTGGAGATAAGGTGTGATTTATAATATTTCGGGCTCCGCAGTGAGACCTACATTAGTTGGGGGCCACAGGCTGAAAGTGCCTCCCAAACTGCCCACAACATGTTCTCTCACATGTGTGTCCAACCACAAAAGGATGAATACAAATAAAATTAAATTCAAACATGGAGATGTTAGAGAAGAACTAACTGGAGATAGCACAAACTATTTTGAAAAATACTACAGAAGTAAATGCAATCATAAACTCCAAAGCAAAAAAAAAAAATGTGATACCAATAAGCCAAATTAATCATTTTAAATATTTTCAAAATTGAATGTAAAATGCTGGAATTTTAATGGTGATTCTATAGTTAAACTATAGATTTATAGTTAAATCTATAGTTAAATATAGATTATAGTTAAATATAGTTAAAACTATAGGCCAGGCGTGGTGGCTCACGCCTGTAATCCTAGCACTCTGGGAGGCCGAGGTGGGTGGCTCATTTGAGCTCAGGAGTTCGAGATCAGCCTGAGCAAGAATGAGACCCCATCTCTACTAAAAAAATAGAAAGAAATTAGCTGGACAACTAAAAATATATGTAGAAAAAATCAGCCGGGCATGGTGGTGCATGCCTGTAGTCCCAGCTACTCGAGAGGCTGAGGCAGGTGGATCACTTGGGCCCAGAAGTTTGAGGTTGCTGTGA
>NW_012149507.1:5778494-5779893 GCF_000956105.1 Propithecus coquereli
TTCTTTTCTAACTTATTATAATAAAATGAATACTTAGACAATCTATCTTCAGACATTCTTATGCTTTCTTTATAAGTTTATAAATTTCCTTCTGGATACAACTATATCTATTCCACAACATTTGATTTATTGTGTCTCATTAATCTACCTAAAATACATCTAATTTATTTTGTGACTTTTCTATTTGACTGAAATTTTTTAGACATTGCTGAATTTCAAAAATTGGGGTATTTTTAGTTATCTTGTTGATATTGATTTCTAACTTAACTCCTCTGAGATAAGAGATAATAAATATCCTGTATAATTTCAATCCTTTAAAATTTGTTGAAAATGGGATCATTTGGATAGTCAATTTGGGGAATTGTTCTGTGTGTATTTGACATGAATACGCATTCCGCACTTGTTGGGTGTAGTATTCTATATATGCCAATTAGCTCTACTTTGTTAATCATGTTCTTCAAATATTTTCAATCTTTACTTACTCTCATCTGCTTGTTCTATTAGTTTCTGAAATAATTGTGTTTAGATCTTCCACTATGATTAGATCTTCCACCTCCCTATGAGGAATTCTATTGCCGGTTTTTTAGATAATGTTTTCACTCTCATGCTTCAGTTTGCTAATTGAAAGTTTGTATGAGTATCTGTTTAATTTTCTATTATCTCTTTGTCAACGAAACTGTTGCTCTTCAACTTTCTATATCCAATGTCTTCTACCATACCTACAAAGACTTGACATCAATTAGTGACTTATGGCACATAAACACAAGATGGCTAAATTCTCCACCTCTGCTCCTTTTTCCCCAGGGAGCTTGCCACACAATTGCTTTTCTGAGTGCAGAGGGCATCTCAGTAGGAAATTTAAGAGGTTATTAGAGGATGTACCAGACAAAAAAATCTGTATCATATGCAACTCCATGGGAATTCCATCTAAATATAGTCATAGAGGAATGAAATGTCGATGGTACATTGTGGGAATTTGTTTACATTGAAGTTTAGGATATTAATGTCTGATTTTCCCTTGATGCCTGGTAACAATGAGATTCTACTCATCTCACAGAAACTACAAACCAAATGCTCACAGAGCTCACACTGGCTCATGTATATAACAGAAGAAAAGCAAACTTCCTGCATTTGAACAAAGGCCCCAAGAATTATTTTTAATTAACGTTTTAGGAAACTGAAATGGTATCACCTTGCTGGTGGGTATCCACAGTTAATAAGAAGGTGGCAAACAAAGCACCTTCCACGCCCAAATCGAGTAAGGCTCTGGTGTATGGAGCTTTCTGTGACCTTTAGACCACACAGAAATACCATTCAATAACTCCATCCTGGGAATCTGGGATCTTGAAAAATAAATATATCTTTCATAGTGAATCCTCTGAGGCATAATTGTGCTTCA
>NW_012149507.1:5781285-5803452 GCF_000956105.1 Propithecus coquereli
CTCCTTGTAGGTAGTCCACTGTACCTTACTAGCTGCAGTCTTTTTTTGTAGATTTGCTATAGTTCTAATATACTCATGGAAAAATTTAGGATCATAAATGGTATATGAGATATACTGTACAGCTAAAGATAATTATCAGAACACAGGAAGAAGAGAGGCTTTCCCAGCGGAAGAATCAGAAAATTTTCATGGAGCCTTAACTTTAAGATTAAGTCTTTAAGATTGTGTAAGTGCAGGGCAAATGAGGAAGGAAGGAAGGTGTTCAGAGCACAGAGAAGAGAACTTCAGCCAAGAACAACACAAACAAAGGTCTTGAAATGGGAAGGGGAAGAGCGAGCATGAGGGGCCCACAGAGGCCCATGCGGCCAGAATGCAGACAGAGCTTAGTCCGTGATGAGGCTGAAGGGATAGGCAGGCATCACCCCAGGCCATGCCTCCCAGAATGTTGTAAAATAGCCTCCACATGGCCTCAGACCAAAGGAGAAGACACTCATGGGTTTTAAGGAAGGGTTGGTGGTCTATTCATATTTGTGTTTTGAAAATATTATGTAGGACTATCAACATAATATAAAAAACAGGAGGAAGAGATTAAGAGTGAACTACTGGAACTACTAGCAAGAGCAAAGCAAATTACATATACAAGTTAATTATTCAAGATTTATTTGAATGTGTACCATGGCCAAGCCACATGATAAGTGTTATCAGAGTTATAAAAGAAGGGATATTTACATATATGTGTGTGTTTATATTTGTCTTAATATATATGTGTATACACATATATATACACACATATACTTAAAGGAAATATCTTACACAAAGGAAATCATGAAAATTATATATGTATATATTTGTGAGTGAATAAGAAAAAGAGTGGTATAGAAGATAAAGGCTATAAGAATATAATGAAACATCAGATTGTGCTGAAATAGTTGGCCAATGCTTTATCAAAGAGATAGGATTTAAGAGTAAACCTCAAAAGATTGGCAAATGTTCCAGTTATCTATTATTATACAACAAGCCATCCCAGAAAAACATCAATCATTTCTTGAGCTCATGATTCTATAATTTGAGCATGGTCCAATGAAGCTGGTTTATCTCCAACTGGGGAGAATCCACCATGGCTGGAAAATCAATTTCCCTAATAGCTTAATCACATGGCCAGAAAGTTGGTGCTCACTCTCAGCTGGGGTCTTAGATGGTAGAGTTGTTGGCCAGTGGTCTTGTTCCTCTCCTATGGGCCTCTGTGCATGGTTGCCTGAGCTGCCTAACGGTATGTTGGCTTCAGAGCAGTTGGCCCTCTTACATAGTGACTCTGTCATTCATCCAAGGACAAGTATCTCAAGTATTCTGGTCCCTAAAGGCTGACCCAGAAATGTACATGGCATCATTCCTGCCATTTTCTGTTGGTCAAACCGTCATAGAGCCCATCTCCAGTTCAAAGAGAAGAAACAAATCCTCACCTCTCAATGGAAGGAGTAGCAAATAGTTTGTAGACATCTCTAATCTTCCATAGAAAAATACATACAGATAAGGTGGATGTAAAAACTATTTGAGGTGAGAGGAATAGTAGTAATTGATTGCCATAATGAACAATAATAATAATAATAATAATAATAACTGAGATCTACTAAATAATTAATATTTACCCGTCACTATAAAATGTTCCTTGAAGGGATCATAAAATTTATTTATTACTACAATCCTGTGAGGTAAGAATTATTATCATACTCATTTTACAGATGGAGAGACTACAGCTTAGACAGAAAAATGAAGTTTTCTATTGTCCCAGACTGGGTAGGGAGCACAGCCAATGATTACAATGAGTCTGACTTAGAGTTTTGATGATTTAGTCACCATGACATGCTACTGATTTGTTAAAAAATAATAAAACTTGAAATTTTTTGTGATACAGGCAAATATTTTCAACTATCAATTGTTAATACATATTTATATTGATATCACTACATTTATACTGATATCACAGTAAGCATTTTTGGAAGTAAGACTCCTTTATCAATGTAGAATATTTTTCTCAATGTAGAACTACCTCTGAAAATTTCATTTTTTGATATTAAGAAGTTTATTGATTTGAATATATGAGTTCATCAAATTGTAAATATATGTTTATAACCAGCATTGTCATATCAACAATTCCATTATAAATTCATATTTTAACTTCATATTTGAATAAAAACAATGAATTTCTAAACTTAACTAAATTACTAGGTTGGTGCAAAAGTAATTGCAGTTTGGGACCATGAATTTTAAATCATTATAAGTAGGCTCAAACACATCTTTATTAATCAAAATAGGAACCATTACAATCCACACATTTTTGCCAATGAGAAATAAGTTTGTTTATTCCTGCAGCATAAAAAAAATCCGTGCTTTGGGATTTGACGAACTCTTGGAAAGCATTTGATGCATCCTGCTGGTTGTGGAAGCGTTTTTCCTGCAAAAAGTCATCAATGTCTTTTTCACTTTCATCTAAAATCTTTCCTTCTTGCAGAGACACTCTGGCTGGAGGTGTTTCTCATCTGCCATCTTGTCTCGATGTCAGGCACGGGGGAGGGAGGAGG
Source organism: Propithecus coquereli (assembly GCF_000956105.1). Classification (NCBI taxonomy): domain Eukaryota; kingdom Metazoa; phylum Chordata; class Mammalia; order Primates; family Indriidae; genus Propithecus; species Propithecus coquereli. The sequence continues at coordinate 5,783,865 of NW_012149507.1, forward strand.
AGGGGATGAGTATATTCACACCTAATGAGTGCGGTGGGCATCGTCGGGGGATGGACATGATTGAAGCCCTGACTCGGATATGGGGCAAAGCAATATATGTAACTTAAACATTTGTACCCCCATAATATGCTGAAATAAAAAAATTAATTAAAAAAAAGTCGAGATGCTTGAAGAAGTAATAGTTGGTTGGTGAGAGGTCAGGTGAATATGGCAGATGAGGCAAAACTTCTTAGCCTGATTCTTTCAATTTTTGAAACATTGGTTGTGCAATGTGTGGTTGGGTGTTGTTGTGGAGAAGAATTGGGCCCTTTCTGTTGACCAATGCTGGCTGCAGGCATTGCAGTTTTAGGTGCATCTCATCAATTTGCTGAGCATACTTCTCAGATGGAATGGTTTTGCAGGATTCAGAAAGCTGTAGTGGATCAGACCAGCAGCAGACCACCAAACAGTGACCATGACCTTTTTTTGGTACAAGTTTGGCTTTGGGAAGTGCGTTGGAGCTTCTTCTTGGTCCAACCACTGAGCTGGTCATTGTCAATTGTCATACAAAATCCACTTTTTGTCACAGGTCACAATTCGATTGAAAAATGGTTTGTTGCTGTTGCACACAATAAGAGAAGACAACTTCAAAACTCTGATTTGTTTGGTTTTTGGTCAGCTTGTAAGGCACCCACTTACCGAACTTTTTCACCTTTCCAATTTGCTTCAAATGCCGAAGGACCATAGAATGGTCAACGCTGAGTTCTTCAGCAACTTCTCATGTAGTTGTAAGAGGATCAACTTCAATGATTGCTCTCAGTTGGTTGTTGTCAACTTCCCATGGCTGGCCACTGTGCCCCTTATCTTCAAGGCTCTCATCTCCTTTGCAAAACTTCTTGAACCACCACTGCACTGTACATTCATTAGCAGTTCCTGGACCAAATGTGTTGTTGATGCTGCGAGTTGTCTCCACTGCTTTACGACCCATTTTGAACTTGAATAAGAAAATTGCTCAAATTTGCTTTTTGTCTAACATCATTTCCATAGTCTAAAATAAATATAGAATAAACAGCAAATAATAATTTATTAGCAAAAAATCATAAAGCAAGAAATGTGCATTAAAATTATGTATAATATAACCATATTTATTTAAGAATTTATTCCAATATCAAATGTCAAATTTCAACAATGCTAAAACCCCAATGACTTTTGCACTACCCTAATAGATTTAATGGTCATGTGACTCAAACTCTATTTGAGTATAAATTACATATGGCACAGAAAACAAGATTGTCTTCTAACTCTTTGTCATTGATTATTTGAATAACAAATCTGGTAACTTGAGGATAGTTCTCCAGGCAGCCTTGGACTGATCCAGTTCTCCCCAATTTCTCACTTGTAGTTCTCAAGAATAACTGTAGAATATGCTGAAAATGCAACATCCTGAGATAAGTAGAGACTGGCTAGAACAGCCCAGGCCCCATTCTAGTACCCCCAAAGCCACCAGAAATAGGATTTCCTTCAGTGCTTTAGCCCAGAGTGTCCTGTTCCCAGGGTCTAAAACCCAGGGAAAGCTGCGGTGCAGGTGCAGGTTGCACAGAGGAGACTCCATCCACCATGGGCAGCTCCTGAGCCTCAGACTGGCTGGCCATAGGCTCCAGTTGTCCCTTGCTGCCTATTGTAAGTAATGAAACTGTTTCATGTAACTTGGGGGGTGTGTGAGTGTTCTGTCTTTCCAACCTTGGACAAGTTGGTGACCAATACATAGTTAACCTGCTTCATAGTGGCTTCCTCAGAAATAGTGAACTTTTAGAAAGGTTTTCAATTTAATTATGAGTCAGCATAAAAATGTAAATAAAAATGGAAAGCTAAAAATATTATAAAATACATTTTATAGTGCTTGAATTATATATTCTTAACATAATAAGCATTATTTAATTGCTGGCCAAATGTGAGATAGGAGCTAAGAATGTGTCTAATGGTGATCACAACTCACTGTTTTGTTGTCTTTGTAATCTGGTTTATCTGCAGAACCCTAAGAAATTTAATCCAAACAGATTTATACAATTTTAGGCTAAGATTTGTATTCTAAATTCAACAAAGGTGGTGACTAATACCTGCTCTGTTCTTATGGCATCAAGTAAACTATTCCAAGGGTTGGGAAAAGGAAACTTGAGGATGGATGAGGATTTAGGAACCAACTCTGGTAAAGCAAACATGAGGGTCTATTTAGTTTCCTTCAGTCTGCCTGAAGTTGAAACACTCATACAAACTCCAATTTGAGAAGGACTCACGGCCAAGAGAGAACCTGGAATCCTCTAGAAGTAAGGGAAGAATATTCTTGACTAAGAGTCATTCAACTTAAAATATGTTTCTTACTGATATCTCTTGGGCCAAATAAGCTCCTTCTCATGTACCTATCTCCTCTTTTTATTTTTTATTTTTTTGAATTCAATAAATATTTATTGAGCACTGTATTTGGCATTCTGGATAAATAAAATGCAATGGAGTGTCTGCCCTTAGTCTTGTGAGTTGTAGTGGAGGCAAGGCAAACTAATAACCAACGTATGGTCCCAGAATGACAGCCTTTCCTTGGGATTCATGATGGTAGACATGGTAACAGTAACTAGGAATGAAAATCACGTGTTGTGAAATTACCATGTGCTAGATACGATACTTGACTAGCTCCTCTTTTTAAGGATTCAACATTCAAACTGGTAGAAAAATAACAAAACTCCCCATATAAAACCTGTAGGCTCCAACACAACTAAGCCCCCCGGATGTGATACCTGTGGACAGCTATCACTACAGCGGCCTTGCTAAGATGAAAAGGAGCCACAATAAAGATTGCAACACAAAGTCATACTCAAGTCAGAATAAGGACGTATCCCTCAGTCTTTATGAAGGATTATTCATGATAAAGTCTATACACATATGAATATAGACAGTTTGTTGTTGCAGCTTAACATATCCTTGGCCACAGTGGAACTTTTAGCATCTGCCACATTGGGGTAGCTCAATAGGAGAGTAACGAATGTAGAAAGCAGTAGAAATATCTATATTGTTGTTTTGTTTCCTCCACACCCCCAAAATCACACAGATTATGTAGTCACCTATAGCTACCTATATTCTGCCAAATTCTTCTATAACTCATTTACTGCCAAAGGGGAGCTAACCTAATTGCAACTCAGGTGACTTGGAAAGGAAAACAAGAGTCAGGCTGCAGCCAGGAGCCAGTAAACAAGATCACAAAAGAGAAACTGAATGATGAGAACATATATGTATGTTTATGCAAAACAATGCACAAGAACAATAAATCAGCCAGTCTTTTATAGTATACTGGAAGGAACACAGGCTTTGAATTTAAACTTTATTTACTTTTGCAAAAATCATATGGTGTCCTGGACTATGCATGTAATTATTAGCTTCAGTAAGAGGCAAGTGAAGGAGCTCCTTTCCCAGGAGACGTTTGTGTTGTTGTTGTTCTTTGTTGTTTGCTTAGGTCTATGTTCATCTCAGAGGCTTTGGGGGTGGGGAGAGAGGAGAGCAAGAGTAAAGAGAGAACATGTGAGGAAATCTTTGCATTTGATGAAGATGAGGCGACCAAAGAGACCTGAGCAAAGAGCAGGTTAGTCACCTTGAATCAAAAACCTCTGCCCTTACAAAAAAACAAAACATAATAGATGCAGTCATTCCTAGGTTTTCTTCCTCCTTTTCCCCCCATGCATTGGACTTAAATTTCAAACTCTGTCACTGTTTTACCTGCCACAATCCCCACAGAGCTTAACATAGCACCACAGCCCCACAGGTAGAGGGCCTGCAACACACACTGAGAGATGAGTAGAGTGTTCAGTTTCATGGGAAGTTATCATCACGTAGGTTTCAACTAAAAACAGCAATAACCCTATGTCTCTTACAATATCATCCGATCGTGTCTTCTCATTTACTTTTACGGAGAGAAGTTCTCCTCCCTAATGCCTCTTGATGTTATGACTTAATGCAACCTGTTCCCTTGGCTAAACATAGTCACTTCCTTTCAAGTTGAAAACACATTTCTAATGGCACAGAATTTATTCTCCCAAAGCTCTTGAAATAGGAAGGGTGGGGAAACAGTCCCTTTGCCATGCTATTGAGGGAACTGCACATTTTTTGATCAGCCAAAAGAGAGTACATAATTTATTGATAAATAAAGAGCTAGTTGTAAAGAGTTCTCCTGCCCTCAAGCACTGAAGGTTCTCTGGACTCGGAGTCTTCATATGTTAAATAGACTGCAGGGTTGATCACAAAGAATGTTTCTGAAAGACAGAGGACAACATAATGTAATGAGCATTCAATAGATGATGTGGTTGTCATTATTTTCTCTTATATTATTTACCTACAGTTGTATAGGGAAATGGAAGAAAGATAAGTCTTCCTAACTACGGCTCTTTGCTTCTTCTACTCAGTGATTGTGTGTGTGTTTTCCTGTACACGACAGCTCCCTCCACCCTAATGTGCCACCCACCTGCAACCCGTACACATCTCGTGTTAAAAATTAGCCTTCAGAGCAAAGCGGACAGACTCATTTATCAAGGACAACAGTTCACACTCTAAAGTAAATAAAAGAGTCAAGTCCATATGGAGGAAAAGGAAGGGATGGGGGTTATAATCTATCTACTCTGAGCAAGCAAGCTTCATATATTTAAAAAAGAAAGTACTACACCTACTACACCATGTTATTGGGAAGATCTAGCTATATTATTTTTCCCATTACACATGTATCTAATCCTTATGGAGTAAATTTCAACATTTTTACATAAAGTAAAATATTAGTAAAGTACACTAAATATATTGCTATTGGTATTAGCCAAGATTCTTGACCCATTTTTCAACTACTGGAGAAATTTTTTCAAGATAATAGTCAACTATTTTCCAGGATATCTGCAAAATATGTTGAGTTCTTCCAGTTAATTGTATAGACTATAAATATGACCAAATTTACAGTTTCACATAGACTTATTTCATTTGGGGTAAAGCAAAAAGCAAAATTCATATGATTTTATTTTTTAAATGCTTCCACTTACTGATTTACAATATAGCTGCTTTCCATGTAGAAAATATTTTTGTAGAAAACATTTTTCGTTACATATATACTTCACAAATTCCACTGCCATTTTTCATTCAATTTGGATAAGTTGTATGTTTTTTAGTCCTCCATGAAATTGACTGGGATCGTCCCACTCCAATGTCCATGATTTATTACTGACTGAAGCGACTTAGTTGGTAAGTTCACAAGCTGGTTCTCTTTAATACCCTATTGTGCATGCCATCTGGGCCTGCTGTTTGCAGGGTATTCCAGTTTTTCAAATATTCCCTCACCTGTTTTGTTTTGTTGTTTCAAGATACACTGCTATTTTGGTAAGCTCTTCATTAACCTCTGATTATCATTTCTCTGTTTTATTTTCTTTATTATGAGATACATAGGAGAAAAATAATAAGTCTAAATCAATATTATGGACATTCTCAAGTATTATCATTAATTTCATGGACTTATGTTTAGGGACTAGTGTATTCTCCATGAAACTATATCTCTACAAATACTTTGAGAGCATATACGGAAGTTACCTTCTTACTTTCTTGCTCTAACACAATAAGAAATAACAAATCATAATTTCTGTTCTCTATGACTAATGCAAACTGATTTTTGTTTATAGTAGGCAAAGGTCACAGTACTTAGCTCTCATGAGTCAAAAGATTATTATCTCCATTTCTCACACTCTCTTCATTTGTAACAGCAGCTAGTCTATGTTCCTCACAAGAAAACTGGATATATTAATAGTTTCACAATGTCCCAGATTAAGTTTTGTTTCCAGGGCAGTGGACCATTTGTATTCCTTTCACAGCTACCTTGAAATGTAATATAATGCTTCTGAAGCCATGCCCCACATAATAATATAGTCTGAGGACAGCATCAAATTTAAACAATCACATTCTCCCAAATAAGATTCTACCCTGTATTTGCATCTCGGCAAGCAGATATTTGACAGCCAGTCTTACTAAAAATTTCCTGACTTTTTGATTATGTAATACCCCACAGTCTGTGCAAGCACCTCACTGTGTTTACCACACTACTCTGCCCCACCATCTTGCCTCCTTGGGCCCCTTTTTCCTTGGGATGTACCTTCTTGCCTAACAACACCCCAAAACATTTAACTTCCTCTCACCTACACACTTGCATCATGTAGAAGTTCTAGTTCAACTTCAAGTCTGATCAATTATTTCATGAAAATAAAACTCTATTGTCTTTACTCTTTGTATCATCAGAAAATAGGTAAAGTAGTGACATCAGTCACAATGCAGAAGAGGACTTTTCATCACACCTCCCCTTGCAGGCACATCAATTGAACAACTCTCCATGCATGAAAATACCTTCACAAGAGCTAAAATTTAAAAAAAAAAAAAAAAGGTGAGAAATTACAGCACCTGGCTGTAGCACAGAAATATAGAAAGACACATGGAAGCTGGTAGAAAGGACAATTTTACATTACACAAATCAACCCTCCCCAACCACAGGCAGTGCAGGCCAAAGACAGACACTTACTCCAGGGGAGAGAGGAGGGAAGTGAACCACAGCACTACATCTGCCCCCGTGAAAGCCAGCTCCAGAGAGGCGCCGTGTCCCAGGCTCCTGGCTGGCCCCCATAGACTGAGTATCCAGGCCCCCCACCATGCCAGACCAGGACCTGAATAGACAGTTCCCAAAAGAAGACACACAAATAAGAGACAGGGCTGTGGACTGAATTGCGCCCTCCCCCAAATTCATACGTTGAGGCCCTAACTCAAATGTAACAGTTTGGAGATAGGGTTTTTAGGAGGTAATTAAAAATTAAGATTAAACGAGATCATATAATTGGGTCCCTAATCTGATATGGTTAGTGTCCTTTTAAGAAGAGACACTGAGATGCCAGAGAAGAGTTCCCTCCCTCTCTCTCCCTCCATCCCTTTCTCGCTCTCTCTCTCTCTTTCTCTCTCCTCTCTGTCTTCATCCCACCCCTGCACATTCACTAAGGCCATGCAAGGACATAGCAACGTGGCCATCTGTAAGAAACGGAATCAGCCAGAAGTGTGATGTTGGACTTTACAGCCTCCGTAATTCTCAGAAGATAAATTTCTATTGTTTAGGCCAGCAGTCCCCAGCCTTTTTGATACCAGAGACCAGTTCCATGGAAGACAATTTTTCCATGGATTGGGGGGTGAGGAAGTAGGTTAACCCCCAGCAGGGCATGTGGGATTAGGAAAGATCTGGCGCTGTAGGAGGTCATCTCCCAAATAGTGGAGTAGAGGATGCTGAGGACCTTCATGCAAAACCAAAGGCTAAATAGTAGCCATTTCAAATTAGGTAGGTGAGTTGTTTTGGCTTCCGTTTATTCATCAAAAAGTTGGGGTAATTATTAATAGATCTTCTATGCCAATAACAAAGCATTGTCATAAAGACGAAATATGCCAGTGAGTTTGGAAATTTTTATATTAGTTCTTATCAAATTAATAGTAAGAACAAGAAATATGACTAACAAAGAAGGGTAATTAAGCTAGGAAGTAAGGAAGGGATTCTATGTAATGCCATGAATAATTTTTGACGTATTGAATGTTTATGTTTCTGTACCTACCCTTAAGATTATTTTAGGAATCATTGTCTCTGGCATCCTGGTGTGTATCACAAGGAGCAAGGGCATTCAGCAGTCAGATTATGATATTTTAGTTTCACATATAATCTATACCACTTAAAAAATATTAAACAGATTTTGTTTTCCTATAACAAAAAGTAGATTAATGACTCTGAAATAAGTTTGTGGGATGATAAAAGGTGACATAAACATCTTTTAAGATGAGCAATTTTAAAAAACAAAAAAGAAAACAGTACTAGTGCTTTGTAGAAAGAAAATACCAGGCATTAGTAATTTGCTTCATTTTGTTTGGTTTAATGACAAAAATATCAAAACATCAGATCAAAGTAGTATTTTTCAAATCCACCTTCACTTTATACACTGAAAATAATTTATAGGCTAAAGCAGGAATAATTATGAACTACATGGATTATTAAAAAGGCACAATATTTCCTCTTTGCTTTTCTATTCAAAAACAGGGGCATTTTTGGTCTTCAGTCAAAAATAAGAGGGAAAGAGTGGTCGAAAATGCTATAGCAAAACAAATCGTAAAACGAAAACAAAAAAGATTAAACAAAGTTACAAAATAAAATTTATACTAAGTAAAACCCTTATAGGGACCTAATTCTCCTGCCTTTGGTTTTATAAAAAGTGTATAGCCTACATATCTCTGACAGTTCATCCAATGAATAAAAATACGTCTTTTGCAAGTACCATTAGTTTTACTAGAAGAAAATCCTGAAGAAGTGCATACTAGCATTCCACTACATGAATTAGGTCAGCTTATGAGGCCTTTACGCTTTAGGAAAAGCCCTGGAACACAGGATTCCCTCAGTTGGCAGAAAAAGGTAATTTCAGGATCTGTGCATGAAATGGCCTTTCCAACGTCAGCTGGCCCTTTCTCACTCTTCCTACATCTAAAATATTTAAATTTTCCTGTTTTATGATGAAGTTTTTGGCTCTGCTTCTTCTGGGTCATTTACCCCCAGCTTAGCTGCTAATGTTCTCTTGCTACGGTAATAATATTTATAAAATTTGTAAAAAGAAAACAGGATCACAATTTATAAGATTTAGTTGATAATTTTCTGTCTACTAGTAAGGCTGTATGTTATAAAGGAAAAAGTCTGAATTTAAATTATGGTTATAATATTTATTATCTGCATGAACTTGGGAATTTACTTAAATTCTCTGAACTTCATTTCCACATCTGTAAAGTTATTTGTAAAATTGCTCTAAGGATTATAAATAGCATATTCAAATTGCCTTATGCAATGCCTAGCACATATTAGGTATAAAACAAATGGCACCATTATATTCCATTACATTTTTACAATTAAGTTAAAAATTTATAATTCGAAACTATTAAATCTAAGTAAAATTATGAAATCTTAAAATTTTTTAATATAGCACACTGAAATGTTTTCACATTCCTTATCACCATTATTCCTCACAAAAAAAAAACTACAAGGTAGACTAGACAGAAGTTATTTCATTTTAAGGATGAAGAAATAGGGATTCAATGAGTTGTTCAAATAATTGGTATATAATAGATCAAGTAAGCAAATTCACATCTTACGGCACTGAACACACTATGTTATGTTGTTGAGAACAGCAGAAAACTGAGAGTTTTATGGTCTCTTCAAAAATTTTCCTCATTTCAGTTGATGGCAACTTAGTCCTTCCATTTATCCGAGGTCAAAAATCTTACAGTCATCCTTTATTTCCTTCTATCATACTATCATATCACACATCTACTCAATCAAGAATTTTTTTGGATTAATCTTCAAAATATATCCAGATTTCTACTAATTCTCACCACCGCCCCGGTCATCTTTTACACAAATTACTCCCAAATTTCTAATGGTACCGCCCTGCACCCCCCAGCCATAGTCAATTCCCAACACAGCAGCCAGAATGAGTTTTTGATAATATAAGTAAGATCATGTGACTCTTCTCTCAAAAAACCTCCTGTGATTCTCGATTTGCCTTGGAGTAAACCCAAAAGCTTTACAAAGGTCTACAAGGCTCTATCTGACCTGACCCCAGATAATTTTTTATTCTCCCCTCATTTTCTTCACTATAGTCCCTTATCAATTAAACTCATCCCCCTGCTCCCCCCATCCACCTACACACTGCCCTCTTGAGAGCTCAGGCCAAGTTCTCTTGAGATGCTTTTCCCCTAATAATCTCATGATCAATTTTCTCACCTTCTTCAAGTCTTTGCCAAAGTATCACCTTCTCAGTGGGGCTTATCCCTCGCTTCCTAATTTAGTATTAGAACTTATCTCTCAGGCAATTTGAATCTTCCTACCCTGAACTATTTATTTTTCTTTCCATAGCATTTTGTTTTCTTCCAACACACTATATAATTTGTTTATTAATTGTGTCAGTTACACTTTGGCTCACCCTGCCTTTAAAATTTAGGTTCCATAAGGGCAGGGGATTTTTGCCTAATAGGTCCAAAAGTCACAGACAAGTGCCCAGCTTATAAGTATGTGTGGCCTAAATGAATCCTGCCTTCTGCCTGCCATCTCATTTTTACAACAAAACCCCAAAACCACACACACGCACACATAAACACACACACACACACACACACACACACACGATTACTTTTGACTGACCTACTCTTTCTGAGCATTACATCATAGCTCAGTTTTCTCAAAATATTCTCAAAATATCTCACACATATAATAAGAATAATAATTACAAAGGATTATATAGGATTGTTGTTTAAAAGCATAGATTCCTAGCGCCCCCTTGAAATACTAAGTCAGGATTTCTGGGCGTGGGTCATGTGAATAGGATCTCTTGGCACACTGAAGTTGGAAAACTTGACTACCCTTTTCTCGCTTCCCCTTTTGCTTTCTTCCATCTCAACCACAGCCTTTCTCACAAAAAAAATGTGTTAAGCCAAACATCCCCTTGAGTGCCAGTAATTGAAACACTCACCAGGGAAATCTCCCACCTTCCGTATTCCATTCTGGAAAAAGAAAAGCATCGATGTGGGTCAGGATCAAGGTGCTAAAGTCTAAATATTTTTATTTCATGACAGAGGTTAAAAATGCAGCTTCCATGCCCATGTCCTTTTTAAAATAATCTTTCTGTGTTTCCTTTGTTTTCTGTCCTGCTTGTTTGGAGTAATTTTCTCTTATACAACTAACAGAGTAATCTGTCCTCCTCTGTCCCTCCCCATTGCCACCACCACCCAGGAAAACCTACACTGGGATTCTTAGGCCAGCTGTGCTCTAGACATTAGGAAGAAGCCTTCTTTTTCCTTGGCTCTGATTCTCTTTGTCTCATCTCACCACAGTACAGCTGAGCAGGATGATGAGATTAGGAGCTTGGCCTACGTGAAAGGAGCTGAAGATTAACTTAGTTCTTAGCCCGGAAGCACATCCAGCTTACCTGTTCTGGTGTTGCCATATAGGAAAAGGGGTCATTGGCTCAAACCAATGGAAGAGCTTTAGAGAATCTAAGAGCTCCCAAAAGTTATTTGCAAAATGTATTTTTGGTATTCAATATTTTTATGGAAATAGTGTACTCAGCTGTCCTTAAATTCTCAAAAATTTCTGAGAATCAAAATAGATTAAAAGCCTCTTCCCTTAGTACAGAGGTTTTAATTAGAATTAATGTCCTCATAAAACATCCTTTGTATAAACAAGTATAGTCTCTGTTTATAATTACTTATAAGAGTATGGCAATATCCTTATCGAGTATCTTTATTTTTGTTCATTGTTAATATCCATCACCACTCCAAGGAGACATGGATGCATTTTAGCTTGTCCTTTCCATGACTCCTAAGGAATGGATACCCAGAGAATCCCAATGTCTTTGGACAGGCCATATTGAGCAATGCTTTGGTTTGGAGCCCAGAGTCTACCATCAAACCCTCAAACAACACCTATCATAGAACTGGATGAGAAAACATGATGCATCACTTTTGAAAATCAAAATTTAACTTAAGTATATAAATTCATACTTCAATTAGTAAAGATAATTTGAATATTTATTTCCTGTTTGTTTCCTACTAACACATTAGATTTAAAGTGTTTTTGAGCTTACATTAGAATTCAAATATTTTCATCTTAACAGAAATTTACATTTAACTTTACTTTTCCCTTGTTTTAAAGCCAAATACATATTTTCATCATACTTGAACATTTAGAATAAATCCAATAACAAATTATCATTTTTCTTTTTGTTTCATTTATTGACAAATGTTTTTAAAGCTCCTATGTTGTTCAACATATGATGTGAGTTATTAAGAAACGTTAAAAAAATGTAAAGATATATATAATCTCTATCTTGCCATCCAGAGGCTTTTAATCTTAAAAGATTAATGAGATGCACATGCCAATAGCTACAAAGCAAAGCATTAAAGGTCATAGCGTATGTTAGAGATAATAAGTCATATAGGAGTTCAGCAGAGAGAGTGCTCTCTCTTTGCATTGGGTTGTGTTAATGGAATGTTCTACCAGTTATTTACATGAAAGACATATGTTAGCTAATTATAATCATAGGGCTAAATATTTAATTTTATCATTGATCAGAATCATTTTGAAAACTGGAGTAAATTCAATAATATACTCTCAGAATGCATTATGTATAGCATAGCAAATAGATACTAAAGGTTTTCAGTAAAGATTTAGTCAATTAATCCACTCGTAGAGTTGAAACATTTACCAGCCCTGTGCTCATCTAGGAACTGAATGTCGCAAGAGGGCCAAGTGTTTGACATGGAGCAAGTTTAAATGATTCAATGTCCACCTGGAAAAAGAAACAGTTCTAGAAAAAAGGAGAAAGTTTCAAAGTGAATTTCAAACTTAACACTAAGGCAAATAACTTAAGAGTTTATATTTCTTAACCGGTACCTGCTGTGATGACAAGAATTCCAAAGTCCTTGAGTCTCCTCTCCAAAATGTTAATCATGAATTTTGGGCATGAGATAATGGATCGAATAGCTTCTTCTTCATTTATTAGCCCCAAAGTATTGAATATTGGAAAATTCATACACCTCTATATCTATGATCTATATTTTTACATAGTATATATATTCCATATATATTAATAATATATTAATACATAGTCTTAATTTCTTCATAAAAGTAAAATGCAGTAACTCAACTGTTGATCCTTTAATATTCACAGTTTATCTTGAGGTTCCAAAAGAACTACCCTTAGTAAGCTTTTTCTACCTGAAATATGAAGTGTCCACATTATTTTTCTCAATATAATATTCAGGCACTTGAATTTTCTCCATGTGTTTAGCTGAGACAACATTATCTACTAACTTTTTGAGAGTGGAAACCATAAAAAAATGCTGCATATTTCCATAGACAATTAATTAATTACTTTGTTGATGAAGACTTTCAGAGAGCAAGATTGTCTGACACATCCCTTCTTTAGCATGAGTAAGTTTTACATTGATTCCCAGATAAGGAATAGGACATTTGTTCCATTTTCTTTTGCTGAGAAAGTGTTAAGCCCCCAAATCTCAAAGGAATATTGAATATCACGCTTTCAACCTAAACCTGAAATAGTCATGAGCATTGTGAGTCAGGAGCTTTGAGAAATCCATTATTATGCAAATTACTCAGTTTTATTCAATTCTGTAAAGGTTAATCTCTTGGTTCAGAAATTTAAATCCCATGAGAAATCTACTGATGGATATTGAATAAAAGTATATCTTGTTTTTTCTGAGAAATTATTTTAGATTTTTAGGTTTCCTATTTTGGAGAATGGTTCAAATAGGTATTATTCGGAAAGTATGCAAACATGTAACACAACTTTAATCAACTTTAACATAAAAATCAGCAAAACTTTAAACCCTAAATAAATATAAATATTCACTTATTCCAGTACAAAAATGTCTTCACCCAAAATAACTTTGGGGATCAGTGATTCCATACAGCAACATTCTTTAAGACAACCCATAATCAGTAAAATGTACATTTGAATCTTTAGAAATAACTACAAACCTTGAAGCTGTCAATTAAATAAGATAAATTAGCAGTACTCCCAAACATGATTTTTAAATGTTGTAAGTTTTGCTATCTAGCTGCTCTATATCTAAACTCTTAGCAACTGTTTCATAACAGGTATGAAAAGATAGTAAAAATTAGTAGAAACAAACAAGCAAATATTCCTATAATAATGTAGTTGGTGGTACTTGACACATTTTAGTCAATTCTAAAATGCTCTCCTGAAGCATTAAATGAATAAAATCAGTCATCAGGCAGCCATAATGTTGCTCCTTTAAATTTCCAGCATTCTAGTAATAAAGAATAATCAACCATTACGCCAGTATAACTCTATCTGTACTATAGGCACTTTGCCAAATGTCTTAAAGGAAGTTTCAAAACACTCAGTTTTGTGGCTCCCAATAATGGAAATATAATGCTTGCCTGGGTCAACCTTTCTGGCTGCCCTATTTGTCTGGTGTCCTGTTCCTACGCCACCTCCTTGCCTTGTTCATGCTGATCTCTTCAACAGCCTTGATTAGTACCTATAATGGTCCTGGGGCGACTTTATTCCATCCAGTTAAGCCCTTTATCCACTACCATGCAATGAATTCTCGATGTTAAAGCATGTGGTGTAAAACCTTTTTTTTGTGAACTAATGTCACAAAATCCCAGAACATTGTTTTTTAGTGTTCCACAGAAACTCTATATCCCATAAAACTTTAGCTAAGTTTTATTAAGAGCTTATAACTTGCCAGGAAATTAGGAAGTGATGTATGTGCACTTAATCCTTATAAGAAACCTACAAGGTAAGAGACAATATTGAGACAACTGAAGGTTAAGAAGGTTAAGAACCTTGTCCAAAGTCACTAGCAAATCTGAAGTGAAATTTAAACACAAGCAATGTGACATCGAAGTCCTTGCATTTAACTACCTATGCTATGTTGCCCTCTCATGCATAGAAGGAAAGATTCCGTTTGTCTTCTTATAGATTGGTTAATACTGTATACTGCAGCCCTGGCAAGAGCTTAACAGCGGTCATTGGTATTTAGAATGCATTTTATTATTTGCTCTGCCCTGAGAAGCCCTGTGGCTTAATTTTTTGGTGGGCTGTATAATGTCACCTCTCTGCAGGGCATTCATCTGCCCTACCCTCTTCAAGTCAGGCTGGGCCATGAGACGGTTTGACGAATTAAATGTAAGCAGAAGTGCTAAGTGTCACTTCTGGACAGAGGCTTTAAGAGCCTGTGGGTGCTGTCCATGCTCACTTCTGCCTTTGTCACAGCGACACACACAGTGCCATACCGTGGCTTCTCTGTCCAACCGGTCCCCAAGTCAGGGCAAGAACAGTGACTCAGAGCCAGGGCTGCAGCTGACCCACAGTGGACATTTGTGAGTGAAGAATAAGCCTTAAGTGCTTTAAGCCACTAAGATTTACTGGTTATGATCTAGCTTGTCCTGGTTAATTTTTTTACCAAATATATTTTACCTTGGAACCTATTTTTTGCAGAATACCTAATAACATCTGATGAGACACTGGGGTGACACAGAAGATGGCAGGAGAAACTCTCCACCCATGCAGTGTTATTAAAAGATGAAAAGGGAACTGTTTTGGAGACAGTGGGGAAGTCCTGCGCTTGTCACAGCAGGACTGAAGCCTGAGGGAAACAATGCTTAAATCTGACAGCTCTTTTTATTATGTTCTTCCTAGCGACAACCTCACAAAGGCACCTCTGCCTGATACAGCTGTCCCCCAAGGTTCTGTTCCATCTGAACCTGTTAATTAATTCATTCAGTAATTATTTTCTGAATGCTCACTAGGTGCTACTAGCATCAAATACTCACCCATCTCATCCTTCACGTGGTTGTGTCCCTAAGGTGCCCAGTAGAAAACTCTGGCTTCCCAATCTGATGGATAGATATTAAATATTTTATTAACCTCATTATAAAAGCTCATGATTTTTTGAGACATTGACTTGGCTAGGATATAGTTCTCAGTCATTCAACAGAATGTCTGTCTGGGTGGGCTGTGAAGGGATTTTTCTAATGTCACTGGAGTCCCTAATCAATGGACTCTAATTAAGGGAGATTGGATGTTATCTGGGTGGGCCTGACTTAATCAGTTGGAAGGCTTTAAGAGAAGGCTGAATTTTTCCCCAAGAGAGAAAAGATCTCCACTGTGGCCTTTGGCCATGACTCAAATGCCACACATTGTTCTGAAATCTATTTCATTCAATATTTTGTGAAAATTTATCTAGATAATATAAGTAACTCTAGTTTTTTTCCCCTTGGTGATCTTCCATTATGTGAACATACCATAAATAATTTATCTATTTTCCTACATATGCACATTTATGCTTTTTAGTAATATTGCCTTCACATAAAGAGCTGCCATAGCGCTCTTAAGCATATCTCCACACGAGCATGTGCAAGC
Source organism: Propithecus coquereli (assembly GCF_000956105.1). Lineage (NCBI taxonomy): Eukaryota > Metazoa > Chordata > Mammalia > Primates > Indriidae > Propithecus > Propithecus coquereli. The sequence goes on from NW_012149507.1 coordinate 5,799,884, forward strand.
CGTGCTGTAAAGCGCATGCCTAGAGGTAGAAATAGAGTACCAGACAGCGGAAGTTTCCGCGGCTTTACCAGCTACTGCCAGGTCACTCTACACGGTTGTTTAACAAGTTTAGAGAACCACCAGCAGTGTATAAGTGGTACCCTTGTTCCAGACCCTCACCAACACTTAGCATTTTCAGGCTTTGTAATCTTGATCAAGTTGATGGGCATAAAATAAAATCTCATTTTGATTTTCATTTCCTTTGTTTCCCTCAGGGTTGAACATCTTATTTTTACTAGACATTTGGGTTTCTTCTTCTGTGAATTATCTGCTCATTTTTTTATGTTCTTTTCTGTTGAGTATTTTGTACTTGTCTGACTGATTTTAAAAGTTCTTTATTAATTTATTGTCAATTATGACTGCCTATACTTGTTTCTGTATCTGACTGTTTTTTTCTACTTCTTAAAAGTAACATTTTTTTGGAGAGGTTTCTAATTTTAATGTACTCCAAATTATCACCAATATTTTTTATAGTTTGCTTCTTGGTTCCTGGGAAAGAGATGAAACAAAAAATTAGACAGAATGAGTCACGAAAGGGGAAATGCAGAGTGACACAGAAAAGGTAAGAAACAGCTTGCTGGAGTGGCAGTGCCCAGATGACAGCAGAGAAGGCATTCTGTTCTCACTGACCCACCATTCAGAGAGACGTTCTCCTCACACTATGCGGGGGTTGTAGGAACCCAGCAGGAACCCCTGATGGTCAGGGCAGGCAATCCATAGAGTGACCTCCCAATATTGACCACATCCATGGAATAGAGCCTTTCTTCATATACGAGGATCATTGGTGCCATAATAAGTTCCAAGGATCAAGGATTAACACCAACTTTCACATCACTGAGAATTCACCAGCCTTCCCCAAACTCATTTGCGTTTTGCTATAACACCTTTCCTAAGTGACCCCTAATCTAATTTGGACAAAACATCATTGCTGTATTTAATGCTTTAATCGGTTACCTGGGTAGGTTTTTGTTTGTGTACATTTTAGAGCAACTAATCCATAAGGAAGAGTCTTTCTCTTATAGCTTTCATTTGGTTTTCATTTTCTCGTCAGAGTTCCTTTGCATAAAGAAAGATGACTTTATAGCAAAATGTCATCTTAGTCTCATAAGTGGTAGGAATTCTGTAAAAATACTCAATAATAGATAATACCTAATGGATGGTACCTAATATTGTTTTTTATAGCCAGTGTATTTGTTGTTTATAAATAGTAAAAAAGAAAGAACAATATCAACAAAGATGCAAATTAATCCTCTGACTAATCCTCCAAATCTTTTTATCTGTAATTAATCTGTAGCCAGAACAGGCAGTTGACATAAAGTGAAAAAGATTGTCGTGACAAGACCTCTTCGTTGGGTAAGAGTCTTTTAATTAAAATGAGGGATTTCTGAGTATGCATGGTTGCCAGCAGTGGGAAATTACGTTAGCATGCAACATTAACTGCTGAGGAGTCCAGAGGCAAACTGGAAAGAAACAGGAGAAACTGGCAAATGCCTGTCCCCGGCTGCACTCATTCTCTTTGTAAATGTTCCATCTTTCCACCGTGTATTCTGCAACAAACTTTACATCTCCACTGGGATAAGTAAAGCCATTAAAGCTTTTTGAAACAATTTAATATCAGTTTTTGGTCCTCATATTTTAGAGTCTTTAAAAATAATACACATATTAGATCATTGGTCTAGATACATTAAATAGATTTTTCATTTTTATTTTATAGTTCACATTTCGGAATAGTTTTAGAAACCTCCAGTGGAATTTCAGCGCTGAGCATTTGGCAAAGTAGATATCACTGCCTCATTACAGCAAACAAACTGACACATGTGTAAGTCATTTCTAACAGGGTTAGTTACATACATACTTAAGAAAAGAAGGATCTGTTCATTATTTTCTTTCTCGGGGTGGAGCACATCAGGCTTTGCGATCAAGTACAATTATACCGGGACAGCAGAGAGTGAAATAGTTTCACAATAACTAGGATACTACGCATTTGATTCTTTTTGAGGAAAAGAGAAACCATCCATCTGTGTTGGCAACACAGGGTAGCGATAGTTACATGTATCATTTGTCTCCGGACTTTCAGGAAGTCTGTAACTCTTTACGAGCAGGGTAGGCAGTGAAAACTTGGTCTTTTTGTCATGGCATAATTGCATGCCCCAGAAAAACTTGCCTCATTCCAAATACTGTTCTAGAATAACTCAAGAACAAATTGGGGTTTTGAGAGGAGTCTGCTAAGAGTAAGAGAAGGGAGGAAGATGTCTAATTAGAGACATCCGCACTTGCCTCCTCCACAAAGAAGGACCAAACAGCGAGTAGATAAACACATGTCACATACAGCTTTGAAGAGAAAACACTGGAAATCAGCAGAGAAGTGACAGGGAACCTCTGAGGCACAGAAGAAGAGGGAAGTGAAGCAGTCAGCCTGGCCAGGATCAGCTCAGAGCCAGGAGGCTCTCCCCATTGTGGGAACACGGTAAGCAAGAGACCCCCAGTGGTCCACATCCCCACTTCAGACTCCTGCAGTCCTAGCCACAGGAGAGCCCTTCAACCCTTGTGGGCCCTGAGACTAGTGTGAGGAGCTGCCTGGCATCGTTGCAGAGAGGGAGCTGGTGCTGGGCCCCACAAACCACTCCCAAGATGCAAGCAGCTGCATCACGGCACCATTTTGAGAGCCCAGCCCCCACCAGACTGCATCCCATCCTGGGGCCTAACAGCCCCTGCATCTCCACATCCCTGGAGCCCCACTGACATCCCCCCATGTCCACCCAGAGGGCTACAGAATCACGATGCCAGCTGGACCCCAGCACTCCAGCCACCCGGAGTTCTACTCCCTGGAGAACAGGCAGTGCAGCACGCCAGGAAGGCTGTCCTAAGGACAAAGGGAGCCAAAGCTTGTGCTCCCCAGAGCCTGCCCAAGGCTGCTGCCACTGACACCAACCCCACCCCATCCAGGAGCAGGGCTGCCACACACCTGTACACACCTTCAGGGACCCTGGGGACCGGCCTGCCAGTATGCCATCTCAAGGTGTTAGGACAGGCCTTCCCCAATGCCACAGGTACCTATGCCACCAGGGGCCTAAGGATAGGCCTGCCCTGCCCACCACCACCACTGGTGCCCAAGAACATTGTCTGGGGCTTTGGCGATCCAATTGCCCCACCAACCACCACAGGTAACTGCAGTCAAGGGGTGTGAAGACAGGTCATCCTTCCTGCCACTGCCAGAGCCCTTGTGCACTTTCTGGGGGCCTAAGGACAGCTCTGCCCTACTTGTCACTGCTGCCTGTGCACACACACACACCGTCCGGGGGCATAAGGACAAGCTCACCCCACCTGTTGCCAGGACCACACATGCCTCCCAGGGACCTGAAGACTGGCTTGCCCAGCCTGCTACTGCCACCACCGGTAGCATAATGCTCAGATTTTTTTTAAAAAAAGTGCTCTCTAATCAATGATCTAACTAAAAAATTAGAAGAAGATAAACAAATTTAATTCAAAGTAAGTAGCAGGAAGGAAAAAATAAATGTAAGCACAAAAAT
>NW_012149507.1:5804126-5805279 GCF_000956105.1 Propithecus coquereli
AAAAAAAAAAACCATAAATTTTAAGAGAAAGAAAAAGATAATAGGAAATGAGAATTAAAATGTGTGCAAAGAAAAACTAAAATGTGGTGTTTAAGGATGCACGCTTGGGTGATAAAACCATTTTTAAGAAGCAAAAAACAAATTAACGTAAAAGTCAGATTAGTAGTTTCTTTTAGTGCGGAGAGAGGGCGTTGAGATTAGGAAAGTGCACGTTTAGAGTTTGCGGGTGGGATTCTCTCACTGAGTAGTTCCCAGCGCTTTTGTTTTATAATGATTTATTAAATTGCAAATTTGTTCAATATAGTTTTCTGTACGTTGTAATTTTTTTTAAAAAAAGACTTTAGACCTGAAAAAGATGTTCAAGCTCTTCTTTCAAAGTATTTAATCCAATTCTTATTGAAAATCTAGGAGAAAAAACTACAATAAACCCAGTGGATTGGACTAAATGGGCCATGAATCAATCCCTCAAAACTGTTTCCAAATTTACATGTGCTTCCAAGATTGGGAGCTGTGAACCAAGAAGGGTAGTTTCTCCTCACTCTGTATTTTTAATGTTTCTGACTTTTTCAGCTCTCCTAGCACAAGAAACAGCTGTCAAAAGTTAAAACACATGACAAAAAATAATTACTGTTACAAAATCTAAAAGAAAAACCAAAATACTATAAAATTAAGGTTATCCAATTACATCCTTTCTCACCTTTCTCTTGTACTCTTTAACTTTTAGTTCATGCAGTCTTCATAGACTGACTTTTTCCTATTTGTTAAATACTTCTCAGCTAGTTTATCAATTTATACATATTTTCCCCCCTTTTTTTTTAAATTTTTTAATCAAGGGGAATTTTTCTTTTATTTACCATACCTGGCCCCTTGCCAGAGGCTGTTCTCTTTCCATCTAGCTTTTCTCTGCCTCCTTGCAGCTGATACCTTTCCCCAGAAAATTACAGTGTGAGTCAGGACCACGTGTGCCGGAATCTCGTGGGCTGCTGGTTAGAAATGCCAGTTCCTGAGCCTGAGGCCCCTATTGCCAATCACTAAGGTAGGGCCCTTTGGAATTGTAATTTGAAAGAGCCCCTTGTCTATAAGATGTAGGTACTAAAACTCTAGAGCGCCATTGCAAAAACACATCAGCATTAGGACTCTCCTCTTTTTCCTT
>NW_012149507.1:5807479-5833161 GCF_000956105.1 Propithecus coquereli
AAAGAAACTCAACACAGAAACTGGAACTCATTTTTTTTGTTTTTCTATTAGTATCATGGGAGGGAGGGACAGGCAAGGGTGAGAGGGGATGACTGAAGGTTCTTGAAAATAATTCTTGAATTTGACTTCTTAAATTAATTTCTTCTTACTGTCCATGCCTCGTTGAAGTATTAGTACTTTTAACTCTGCAGCTAGAGGATGCCAGGAAGGACATGCTTACCAGGTGCATATCAAAGGAAGACAGCATCTGGTGATGATGTTGGATATCTAATTGCTGGTGGATTCTGGAATAAGCAACTTGTCACGTTACATTGGTCATGAGCCACAGATGGGCCATTAGGTGAGAATGGTACCTGATTTAGCATTATTTTTTAAAGTGGTTGTTAATTTGTTTGAAGTAGTTTTGGGATTTGAAAGTCTTTGGCACAGTCCGGCATAAAAGCAAACAGGAATAAGTTTGTCACCTTTCTGTGTCTTAGTGAAAGCTTCTGGGTGGTACAAAGTGTTATTTTATCAGGCCAGATTACAGTTTGAATTATGTCCTTTCTCCAATAAACTATCATATATTCTGAAAAGAACTTTGTAAATATTAATAAAGCCTTTCCCTCCTACTGGCCTGTGGGTGTTGCTATGAATAAACAGCAGTGGACTGACTGGAATACTACACTATTAGGAATTATCAATGTTGAGAAATGACCTCTTCTTTTGATTTAGAGGTTTCTGCTAAGACTTCACCTTATTTTTTTTATTATAATGTGGTTTTCTTGTATACTATAGTCTAAATTATTTATTAATTGAAGTTGATCCTAATCCCAGTATCATTAATAATTAATTATTCTTTTGGATCTGTGCACATTGGTGATTAAATGTCTGTTCTTTGGCTTATGGAACCCACAATCTGCTATTTTGCATTGATTAGAAGGATGCACAAAGAACAAGTGCCCATTACGGAATTCCCAAAGGATATTCACAGCAACGTTTTTCTGAATGTATCTAACCTCTGATGCATCATTACATGGGAAGGGAAAAACAAACTCTTCTACCTGCATTTTGCTGCATTTCAGAAAGTACATTTATAGTTAGGTAGAGCTCTCTGTCTGCCTGTTCACCATTATTCTTTTAATACTTATTTTTCCCCCAGGAGCAGGGAAATGGGAGAATGGGAGGGATAAACTACATGAAGTGTCCTCATCAACATGAAGGAAAATAAAATGACATTTTAAAAAAGATTTGCTTTGTACAGAATTTTTAGCTTTACCCAACATAACTGAATTCATCTTGATAAGCTAGATTATGCTTTCAGAAAAAACCACCCTGCTCAGAGTTCAGGCGCTGAACATAACAAAGGTTTATTTTCCACTCAGGGTTCATGCCCCATGCAGGTCGGCCAAAGGCTCTGTTCCGCGCTGCCTCTGGGAGATAGACTCTTGCTCAGTCTGCAAGCCAGGGAGAGAGAGGCTGCAGACCATCTGGGCTTTTTATTACCACAGCTTTGAAGTGATGCTTTGCACCCACTCAGAGTTCATTGACTATCACTAGTCAGAAGGGTGGAAATCGAAGGGAATGCGAAAATTTGGGGGAACATTACTGTCTGTGCCCTGGTCTGCCCTTCTAGCCACCAAATATCCTTTTGCTCTCTTCTTCCAATAGATGGGCCACATTGAATAGCTTCCCAAGGGAGGTCACCCCAAAATTCCATCCAATCATAGACTCAGCTGAAGGTCCAGGGTCTTGGGGTGATATGCAGTCATCTACTCAGATACAGATCCAGCATCTCTAGGCCCAGAAACCTATGGACTAAAAAAAAAACCCTGATATTTCCCTCTCTAATGCACAAACGAGAGAAAAATAGGACACTCATAGTAGTGGCTTCCTTTGACCAATTCCCACATCCCACTGAATGCACATTATTAAGGATACTCTCACCTGGGATGAGAAATGACCTTGACTCCTAGATCTTGGCTCTCCTTGGCCACATTGGAATCAGGCACTGACAAGTATAACCTTCTTCGGGATTTTGCAATTTTCCGAGCCCAATTCCTGCCCATAGAACATTAGTATCTGGTCATAGTCTCCATTACTGTTCATCAATATTCACTGACCCACCTTGCAAGGGGATCTTACGCTCCCCTATATGCTAATCTCTGAGTTTATCATTGTTTTCACCAAGATCATGTGAGCAGCGGCATGTGTTACGTCTGGGGGAGCATGTGTTCCCCATGCTGTCTTTGCCTCTGCCACACTGATCTGCAGTGTCAGGTGGGGACCGAGAGTAAAGGAGACATGGGGCAGAGCCACAGCCAACCTGGATGGTCACGTGGTGAGAAGGGGAAATAAGCTTTGCCTGTTTGAGCCACTGACATTTTGCAGTTGTTTGTTGTCACAGCATAAACTAACGTGAGCCCTAGGGTCATTTTAAGGCCACATCTCTTTTAGTCCAGTGGCTTCTTTGGCAATATAACTGTTTCAAAAATGTAACAGAGCTTCTTAAATAGTCCATGCCAGTTAGCCTGGTGTGCCAGTAAATGCATCTAACATTCTCTTTGAGACCTGGTTCTCGTATAAGAAATGTCTCTTTGCTTTCTTACCCCTTTAACTCTCACTTTCTCTAACCTTAATGATGCATGCCTTGAATCCCTTTGGGTTTCAGTTAAAAAAAGGTTTTATTCCGGGCTCCTATTCTTAGTTTAATTTTTCCCTTAAGCATTTTAATTATTTGAAAGGTGGTACTGAGTATGTTTCTCGAAAAGCCTTTCTCAAGCCCATTACTGCCAAGTGTCAAAGCAGTTGACTCTTCTAACAATGAAAAGACTAACCTGTCCAAATTCCCTTTTATTAAGCTGTGAATTGACAATATCTTTGCTGACATCATCTTTTTTGTAACACTTTGCAAACACAACCAAGAAGCAACAAACACACTAGGAAGGCTCTATATTCCAACTTCTTTCCGCAGAGCTATGTCAGGTATGCTGCATGATCTGCTTCTCAAATTATCACAGGTTCCAATTTTACAGAATATTTTACCCCTGCAAAAAGAGATTGTTAGCATAAATCTGAAAATAGTTCTAAAATTAAAAAGGCTATTTAAAAAATAGATTTCTAGCTTGATAGCCAATTCCTCAATAGCCACTAAACCACTGCCACATACTTTCAGATTTTGGCTCATTTGTTATAGCAACATAGCTCTCCTGGTACCATTTTCTGTATTAGTCAGGATGGGCTAGGTAATGCTAAGGTAACCAGTAATCTCCAAATCCCTGTGGCACACATACCAAAGGTGAGTTTCTCAGTCTCATTACATGTCCCCTGCAGATGGGCAGGGCCTCTGCTCTAGACAGCCCCGTGGAGAGGGCCTACTCTCTGGCATTTGCACAATTTGCATGAGAGCAAGCCTTTACAAAGGCTCAGCCTGGAAGTGACACATAGCATTTCTCCCACCATTTAGTGGCCAGAACTGGTCTCTATGACCCCCCCCTGACTTTAGGAAAGGGGCTAGAAAAAGGTAGAGAAGCAGATGGAATCTTTGGTGAGTATTACTACCTCTACAAAAATCACGTAATATGCCAATCAAAAAGAAGCGAGTGACTGTAAATATGAACAAAATGAGAGAAAAGAGAAAAAACATAACCAGGCACAGAAGTTTTGCAATAAATAATCAAATTTCTTACATGCCTGTTTGCATGACAGCAAAATAACACAATCGTTTGTAAGGTATTCAGACGATGACTGTCTAATTTGCATGGTTCATGTTTTATCTCTTCCTTCCTCATATTTTTCCCCCTGGCAGTTACTATTCCTTAATATAAGATGTGAAACTCAAACCAGGCCATTTTATACATTACAGGTGCTATGGCAAAGGATACTAACAAGTAACCTTAATGTGTATGTATTATCTACACCAGCGGTCCCCAACCTTTTTGGCACCAGGGACTGGCTTCATGGAAGATAATTTTTCCACAGACTGGGATGGGATGGGGTGGTTTGGGGATGATTCAAGTGCATTGCATTTATTGTGCACTTTATTTCTATGATTATTACACTGTAACATATAATGAAATAATTATACAACTTACCATAATGCGGAATCAGTGGGAGCCCTGAGCTTGTTTTCCTCTAAGTAGATGGTCCCACCTGGGGGTGATGGGAGACAGTGACGCCTGAGTGTGTTGCTTATGTCCAGTCTACTCCATAATCTCATTGTGGTTGCTGTCATTGCAGAAAATCCTGCTTCACAGAGAGGATGTTGGAAATGGAAGCAGGCTTTTCAGTGCTTTTGTGGCAATCTCAGGATATTCCACCTTGACTTTAATCCAGAACGCATGGAGATTTAAAGTTGTCTCAAACATACTTTTAAGGCTACCATCATTTGTGATCTCAAGCAGTTGACCCTCTTCTAGAACAGACAAAGTCGATTCACCTCGCTTATTCACAAATGGGTCATGGAGCCATTCCTTCCCAGTTCGAGGGTCTTTTGTGGTTGGGAAGCAATGCTCAAACTCTTTTGAAAGCTGAGATAGGTGATCATACACCAGCTGGGAGAAAGAAGGCCCTGGCTCAGTCTCTTTCAAAATCTCTGCTAATGTTTGAAACATGTCAAAAGTCCCAATGTTCACTCATTGCCTCCATAATTCCAGTTTGGCTTTGAATGAAGCTACTTTATCTGCTGACTCAAACATAGTTGTCTTTCTCCCCTGAAGTGACAGATTGAGTTCATTGAGCAGGTTGACTATGTCACACAAGTAAGCAATTTTGCGACCCACTCTATGCCACTGAAATGTGCTGCCAGTGGTGACTGTTTCTCTAAAAGAAATCTGTGGAGTGGCTCTCGTAACTCAAAAACTCTTGCCAGTGATCTCCCTTTAGAAAGCCATCTCCCTTCTGTGTGTGAGAGAAGACGTGTGTGCTCTGCGTCCGTCTCCTCACAGAGCTGTGCAAACAGACGTGAGTTAAGGGCGTGTACTTTAATGTGGTTGATAATTTTAATCACATCCTGCAAAACGTTGTTTAGTTCAGGTGACATTTTTTGGCTAGCCAGCATTTCTGTATGGATGACCCAGTGCGTAGACTCACATTCAGAAGTGACCTCCTTGACCCAAGTAGTGGAACCAGAAAGCCGTCTAATCATAGCAGTGACTCTGTCCGTGCATGTACTGACACAAAATGACCAGTTCAGTTTTCCTGATATGTAATCATTCAAAGACTTGAATAGTTCTGCAGCTGTGGTGTTGGCTGGCAACAAAAGTGCACTTAACATATACTCATGCACATCCTCCTGCAAAATACATCACACAAAAACAAGCATTGTTGCCTCTTTGTTGACATTGGCAGACTTGTCAACCTGGATTGTGTACCACAGTGACTCATTAATCCTCTCTAACAATTGCGCCTCAATATCCTCTGCTATTTCATTAATTCATCTAGTTATGGTGTCACCTTTAGAACTGCAGCCTCTCCTAAAAGTTCATGGCAAATGTCCTCAGCAACAGGCAGGATCAACTCTTCACCAATAGTAAAGAGCTTCTTAGCTTTAGCAATGTGGTCAGCCAGTAAGAATCATGCTCTCGGCGCAGACACATTTGATGAAGTGGTGGCCTTCGATAATTGCTTCTGTTCTTCCTATTCACGTTTTTTTCCTTCTCAAGAACTCCAAAGGCTTGTCTTGTAATGCAGAATGCTTGTTCTCCATGTGGTGAAGTACTTCTGGAGGTTTCATGGCTTCGTTGGATAGCTCGTCATCACAAATTATATAAAAAGGGCTTGGAGAATGTGAATTGCCTCTTGCAACGAGCCAGTAATTTAAAGTATGACTTCTGGTATTTTCTTTTAAATTAGGCTTTCATTTTGTTGGCAATCTTAGAGTCTTCTGCTGTCTCATCATTGGGTCCTTCCCCCTTTTGAAAGAAGCTCTATAGCGACTTTTGTTTTTCACTCATTTTTGCTAGAGTTGGCTTGTGGGCTTACCCAAACTGTGACTGAGGTAAGTGCACGGTGCAGGAAAGAGGCATGGATGGAAGTGGTAAATAAAATAATGGATGGGCCACACATGGACTAAAATAAGTGTCAGATTCCAACTTAAAACCTGCCACCAGGTGCAGCTTGTCACTTGCCACTCACTGATAGGGTTTCAATATGAGTCTGCAAGCAATTGATTTATTGGTCTCTGTGTAGTCAAACCTCTGTGCTAATGATAATCTGTATTTGCAGCTGCTCCCCAGCACTAGCATCACCGCCTCAGCTCCACCTCAGATCATCAGGCATTAGATTCTCATAAGGAGCAGCAACCTAGATCCCTCGCATGAGCAGTTTACAGTAGGGTTCACGCTCCTATGAGAATCTAATGCCACCACTGATCTGACAGGAGGCAGAGCTCTGGCAGTGGTGTGAGCAATGGGGAGCGGCTGTAAATACAGATGAAGGTTTGCTCCCTCACCTCCCACCCCATTCACCTCCTCCTGTGCAGCCAGTTCCTGACAGGCCATGATGTGTACTGGTCCACAGCCTGGGGATTGGAGACCACAAATCTATACAACTTGCAATCTCAATCGTGTGGCCATATAATTTATAGTCCAAACCATTTTGAAAGTGAAAAGGGGTGATATTAAGTATACAGAGACAGCAAACATAGTTTTATTTTTCTCAATTTAAAGATATGTAAAAAGTTGCACAGAGATTAAGGAACCTGCTCAAGGTCATAACATCAGAAGCAGAAGAACCATTTTTAAACCTGAGCTGCCTGATTCCGATATCTAAGCTCTTACCCACTGTGCTGTCTGAAAGACTTCCTCCCTTCCATTGGAGGGTCATTAATAATAAATTTCCTAAACTGAGATAAATGTATAAAGATATTTAGAGAATGTAGGAAAGTTTTGTTTGTGTCATATTTACTTGTGGTGATTCCATGTTCATCAGGAAAGAGGAAGAGCACCGATGGGACATACTGAAGAATAAAAAGAATCCAGTTGGGCCAAAGTCTGTGCTCAAAGGTGAAGGGTGATAAAATAAGGTGAGAGATCATGGCAAGGTGTTTGAGGAGCTCAGAAGATTGGCTCAGTACTTCATTTTGAATATTAACATACTACATTAAAATTATTTGGAAAAAAAAAGAAAAGGGTAATACTCAATTTAATGTAAATACTACTATGTACTCTGAGATACAGCACAAATGCTTCTATTTCTTTCTCCATATCCTTCAAAAGTTATAAGAATACCTGTTCATATAAATAGATGTATTGTGGGAATTGCTAGACAACATAAACTGATGGAAGAAACAGAAAGCATAATAGAAGTGAAATCGGCAGAGAAGCTAACAAAAACTCAGAAGAAACAATGCATTTCATTTTCACAGTGTGGCCTGTGGGTTTTCATTTTTGTTTTGTTTTGTTTTCGGTACTTTTTGGGTAGCTTTTAAGACCCACAAGACCATTTGTTAAATTCCATGTCCATTGACAATCACAGTTCACAGATACATTTTGCAGGAATCTGTCCTACCTGTCAAGCATAGTGTAAGCAGTGATAAAAGGGGCAGATAAAGAGACACAGATACAAGAGAATGAAAGAGTAAATGAATGAATGAATGCAAATGAATCCAGGATTTAAAATAGCCAATTCTGTGTCTCCACAGCCACTGCTCCTCAACTGAAAACCAGACAGGTCATGCTCTCTTTTCAACTCTGTGAATATGTGACTATGGCCCCAAACGCTAATGCAGCTCCATAAGAGCAAGACACTTACACTACAAATAAAGTGGTTATGGGACATTTTTATGACTTCTCAAAACATTTTCAAAAATAACATTTGCCCTATAATATTGGCATTCTCCGCTCACATTTACCAAGGCTTCCCTTAGAGAATTCTTTATTGATTCAGTATAGATGAGGGCAGGCTTATTTGATAATTAACAGAGTTATTTGCCCACAGTCTGGTTTAAGGTTTAAATTTAATTTTGGGGCTGATATTGGACATTTGATATCTCTTAAGGAGAAAGTACTTCTTGTATTAACCAATTTGTATACTTTTTGTTATGGAAATTGATTAAATGACCCATAAACTGTCAGAAATCGATTTAGCTTTTGCTATAGTGTTCTAACCAGATAACGATCACAACCAAATTAATTCTTAACAGTAACTTAATAACTCTGAGTATATCTTAGGTATTTTTCATCATATGTATGTGGGATGATTATTCATGATCATATGTAGCACTACCAGCAAAAAGAACATTAATAATATTCAGAGATAAACTACATATCATCGTGTAGTTACACTTGGCATAAATTTAAGTATACTGAGGTCATAAAGAAAACTATGATCAGAGGTCTTATTGTCCAATCCAAAGATCTAGCTAATAAACTGAGTGGATTTTTCTTTTGAGTGGCTAACCACAAATGAGCTAATTACTGATTGTTTTATGGTTGGAATATCAGTGCCATGGGACCCAAAATTGCTAATGGAGTTAGTTTATGTACTTAATTGAGAAGAAGAGATACCCTAGATCTTAGAGAAAAGTTAGCCTGTGTTATTTCTATGCTTTGAAAATAATTTGGAAACCTCCCTTCCTGTACCCTAGACTCTCCTCTTTTTCTCCTTTGCAACAATTTCCAGAACATACATACTATTTTTTTCTCTTGAAAATGGTTACTTCCAGCATTTCCCCATGAGATTTTGTGTTCCCAACAAACCTAGTATAGAAATATAGTTTTTTCAGCCCACCAATCTCTTTCAGTTTCGAAAACTAAAATAAGACAGGTATACAGACCTACTGGCTTTAAGGATTTTACTGCTAAATGTTAGAAAGCAAGAAGTGCGATGTACAAAAACAACAAATATGGAAACACTAAAAAGATTCCAGAATTTTACATATTTTTAAGAGAATTACAAATCTTAGAAACAATCTATAGTACTCATTTTCTTCTAGTCTGGCCGATGGGCGTTTTGTTGGATTTACCCCTTCCCTTTCATTCCTGAACATGGAGCTTATTAACTCTCAGCATGTTTTCTGATCCTATCCATATGACAGGGCTGTTTCTCCCTGAGTGTCCTCATCCCAAAACGTGGAATCAAAACAAGCCAAAGATTTCTTCTCTCTGTGTTTCAAGGGAATAAATAATTCATATTCCCGTAGTAATCTGGATTTAGTAAGCCCCATTCCCACAAATTCTACCCTTCACAGCAATGATTTTCTTTGGCCAATTCCTTGCAGGGACATGTTAAAATAAATGAGATCTTGCATGAAAGTGTTTTGATCCTCTCAAGTTTAAACATACTGAAAGAGAAGAAGAGCAGGACATTGGAGTTGCCTGGAAAGCATTCTTGGGGCACCTCAGAGCTCTAGCAGATGGGGGCTTTGTGTCCAGCCTCCATGGCCTGGAGAAGACGAAGGGTATGAAAAATATTCTCGTGGTCTGTAATGGGCCACAGGTATTTTTCTGTAGAAAAATTCTGGGACCCTAGGAGCGTTCAGTTACATAGTGTACTTCCATTTACTACAGAAGTTAGAGGAGAAATCAATGAATGTTTCAGTGACCTTAAAATGTCTTCCCAACCTGAAGTCCTGTGAAAAACGTGCCTACAGAGAGTGGTAAACCTTCAGTGCTATCAGAAGGAGCCCAGCATGAGTGTTCATACTTCCTGCTCCCAGAGTTGATGGGCAGGAGATCCAGTCTGTGGAAAGATCCCTTTTGGTGCAATCAGGCTTGCCTGACAAGATGCCAGAGCCATTCAGAGTTGTAGAATCTCAGAGATGTTGGCGAGAGCCCACACAGGCAGCCAGGGAGCATGAATACTGGCATGAGGATCTCATGGCCAACTGGGCCATGTCCTCAATGTAGCGTCAAGAGCCAGAAGGTTGACATCTCACAACACAGCAGCTGGAACTTTAGGTTTGGAAATTCTGACCTTCTTTATATATGTACCTACCTGAATAAATTAGGGGGAGTGTTTTCAAACTCCACAGTTCTAGTAGGATTCTTAATAGATCTGGAGTTCCAGAAATGGTGAATGAGTGGGGGGACCTAAACCTCATTAGGTGTACCTAGACTCAGCTCTCTGATTGCTGGTCCCTGCACTCCCAAAGGGTCAGTGGCTCTAACTCTTTCCCCAACCCCCTGGCCCATTCACAAGGCTGTAGGTACCCTATAAATTAGCAGTACAGCTTCTCTGTCCGCACCCTCACCCTTACCATCCTCTGTGAAACCTGTCTTTTCAGCTTCTCTCATCAGACTAGCCCTAAGCTTCCTGGCCTCCAAATTCAGCATCTTGATAAAATGCTACCAAAAATATTATTCCTAATGATTTACATGCCATAACTCCTTGGAAGGAGGCATCACATCCTAAGTTACACCTAGGATTTCGGAATGGCTCACCCTCACCCTAGCTTCTGTGTTCAGAAGTGGGCATTGGATTCCTCATAAAAGGTAAACCCAGCAAAAAGGGTTTAGCAATAATTGAAACACAAGTCAGGAAGGAGGTGAAGATACGTAACAACAAGTGTTCAGAAGAGACAGGAAGACATATTCAAGCCTCTCTGTCTTAAGGACCCATATGCCCTGAACTTTCTAAGATTCTTGGAAGTCTAAACATTCCAAAGGTTGTTGTTCTGCTTCCAAATATTAGCCAAAGGGAGAGACAGCTGTTGTTTATGTAAGTATGATTCAGGGTCACTACTGAAAATTGTCTTTTGTGGATCAAAGGTGTTTGCCATGACCCTCTGGCTAGTCAAGATCCCTGTAAGGCCACAGCGATGCTCCATATTTTTGTTGCAAGTTTATAATTCTTAACTTATTTAGCCCATGCTTCCAAAGGTCAACTACCCTGCCAAGGTAGTAGAAGCAGGAGGAGCTTGCAGCCTCAGCTACAGAAAGTACAGCCACCTAATGCACCCTCTGTATGAACTCTTTCGCCCTTCTCTGTGGCCAGGTGATCAGCAAAGGGTCTCCCTTCCCTGGGTAGAAATTTCCCTCCTTAGGGACCTCAGAGGCCTTTCCAGAAAGTGAACCTCTGTCTGAAGTATTTCATTAACCTAATTGGATCGGGGAAGTTCTAGCAGCATTTAACCTCAGAAGGGCAGGCATCATTTCTGCCAAATAGAGATCCATGAGGTATAACAGCTCAAAAACCTCCCTGTGATAAAACTATTGAGACTATTTTACAAAAATACACCCTATAAATATCACACGTGCAAAACACCTCACAAAATTGAACAGGATACAGATTGCAAAATGTAGTAAACATCTTCTAGTTGGTCTGTTAGATTTTCTTTCAATCAGCATCATTTTTTATAGGCATTTGGTCATTCTAGTTCTCTTGACTGTTGTTCACGTAGGTTCTGGTATACACAAACACCACCTCAGCTATAGTAGCACTACATCTGGATGGTATTTTTATAGCAGTGTTACATTCTTTATTTGGAATTTTGCATAACAACTAAATATTTTAAATCTGAGAATGCAACGTGTCCTTTTCTGTTTTTAAAACTTGATTATAAATACATTTTGCAAAGATAAAAGACTTATAGAAGTAGCATATTCTTTATGATATATCTGAATTGTTTTACTCTATGGTAATTGAAACATAAACTAGGGAAAAATATGATTTGCCCTCTAAGTGGCATCTAACTATTATTGAAATCTAAAGTTTCCTACAATGTTCTGAAACTTTGAGAGCCAACTGCTACCTTGACTGCCATTGCCTGAGCAATTCTTATAGCTGTCACATCTTTACAGAGGCTCACAACCATGTTAGCTACACAATCTCCTGATACTGGTATACCTTGTGGCAAAAGTTAATAGTAAGCTACATCAACCCAAATCCAGTAGGACTACTGATGGCCCAGGCTCTTCAGGACTGGAGTTTGAGTCACTCCACCAGGAACAGAACCAAAACCAGCTGAGGTGCCTGCTGAGGGAAAAGGAAATGTGGAATGAATAGTGAAAGAAAGTAGTTAATAAATACCAGCCATGGCCACATGACCACTTGCAGAAATGAAGGCTATAATTGTTATGAGTACTTTTCCTTATTTTGTTATGAATATGTTTGTTTATGTGTGTCTTCATACAGAAACTTTTGTTCTTCTCTCTCTTATTCCTTTCTCATGTAATATAAGATAAATTAACTTTACATCACAGTATTTTACGTATTGTGAACTTTACCTCATAGTATTTAAGTTACAGGATATCAAGAAGAGGGAACATCACCCAAGGACTTTGCATCCTCTTCTACAGAAAGAATAAATGCATTTTCAGTTATGTACAGGATAGTTGTATCAAGTTTGGCAGAAATATTACTTTGTTATTGTCTTGATTTGGAGATTAGGTATGGTTTATGGAGATGTCTATGGGTGTCAAGGTGACAAGCTGTGAACTCTAATGATTAAATTTTTTGTTTCAGCTTGGCTAGGTTATGGAGCCCAGGTGTTTGGTCAAACATTAGTTTAGGTGTTGTTGTGAAGGCATTTTTTTTTTTTAGATATGATTAACATTTAAATTGGTTGACTTTATAAAGGTAGATTACCCTCCATAATGTACCAGGCCTCATCCAATCAGCTGAAAGTCTTGAGAGTAAAGACTGAGGTTTTCCAAAGGAAAAGGAACTCTTCCTCAAGACTGCAAGGAGGCCAGGTGTGATGGCTCATGTCTGTAATCCCAGCACTTTAGGAGGCCAAGGTGGGAGGATCACTTGAGACTGTAGTTCAAAACCAACCTGGGCAACATAGCAAGACCCCATCTCTAAAAAATAAAAATAAAAAAAAAAATTTAGCCAGGCGTTGTGGCACATGACTGCAGTCCCAGCTAATCAGGAGGCTGAGCCAAGATTACGTGAGCCTTGGAGTTGGAGGTTGCAGTGACATGTGATCACTCCAGTCTGGGATAGAGCAAGACCCTGTCTCAAAAAAAAAAAAAAAAAGAAAGAAAAGACTGCAACGTAGAAATTCTGCACAAGTTTTCTGCTTGCTGGCCTGCCCTACAGATTTTGAACTCAAGATTGCAACATCAACTCTTTCCTGAATTTCTACCCTGCCAGTCTGTCTTACAGTTTTCAGACTTGCCAAGCCCCATATTTATCATGTGAGCCAACTCCTCAAACATATCTTTCTTCCTTCTTTCTTTCCTTCCTTCTTTCCTTCCTTCCTTCCTTCCTTTCTTATCTTTCTTTCTTTCCTTTCTCTTCCTCTCTCTCTCTCCTCTCTCCTTCTCTCTCCCCCCCAGATACACACAAACACACACACACAAACACACATCCATTCATATTGTCTCATATTGGTTGCTTTTCTCTAGAGAACTCTAACACATATACCTTTGTTCCACTTCATTTTTCCTATGAGCCTGCAGCTTAAGAAAGCATTTAAACCAAGCAAAATCAAGGAAGAAAGTCTTAATTTGAAGCTTTTGCTTCTGACTTACAATCCAATATAGAAAAATTTAATAAATCATGTTGATATATTTGTAATTCACAAAACCAAAGGGCATTCAAAGTGTAATGAATTCAACAGTGGATTTTTTTTAAGTAAACTGGAAGAGCCTAATGCAACATTTTCTCCTCCACAAGGACTAGACCCATCCTTGGAAACAGAGCTCACATAATTTCCAACCGTTCTGGGTGAAAATATAGTGAATTAAAATTCTACATTAAAAATATGTTGGTTGCACAGCTCAGTTCAAATATTTACAAAATGCCTATTACGATTAGACAAAGTTCTTGCTCTGGAAGAAATTAAAAAGAGAAGGGGAATTGCTTCAGCAACACAATCTACAGTCAAAATGAAATCAGTATTGCTTTTGAATATTTCTAAATTTTGTGGGTTAGAGTCCTTTCCTCCATGGTTGAAATTACTTTCTTGACTCAAGCTTCATTGTGCAGCTTGTTCAATACTTTGCTTAAACTTCTAGTTTTCTGGTTCTATTCCTTTCTCATTCTTAAAATCTTACCCAAAATCATTCTTCAAGCAAATAAATTCTTATAGAATAACTAATGTATAGTGAAATATAAGAGAAAAAGCAGGTATCGGAAAGTCCACGGTAGGCTGGGAAACCACTAAATTATGGGATGTATGAAAGGGCAAGAAATAGAAAAGGAAGAGGCCAAGTGACTACTAAGGTGAATAACACCCAGAAACTCAGCTTTACCACTGAGCACTCAACCATCTACCTGGTCAGAAACTCAGTGGCATCAGTTCACCCAGGGATGGTCAAATTTCAATGATTATCTACCCAACTCACAAAAGGCAATTAGCAAAGAGCCAGCTATTGGGCAAGATGCTAAAATTATCACCCTATGGGGTGTCAGGCTGACGGGGATAAAAGGCAAAATCAAGCCAGTATGAGCTAACAAATAAGGGTAACATTGAATGGATCCAGAAGAAAGACTATTGGGCCACGGAGACAAAGTCCAGGTAGACAGAAGAGTTGAAGTCAAGAAGAGGTAAAATGCAATGCCAAACGTGAAACAGATTGCACTGGATTAGGGAACTTCCAAGGAAGGTTGAAACTGAAAAGGGCACTTGGAGGATCCTCTGTAGTTAGCCAGGTAAATGGCTCTGGCTCAACGGTTGTGAAGTCCAGAATACACTGTCTGTGACGGCAACTTGTCTACTTTGAGACAGCTGGATCTGTGGTCATATTTATTGCTAACACGTGTCTATCTTAATTTCCTATTGATGCTGTAACAAATTATCGTGAACTTTGTGGCTTAAAACACAATCTGTAAGTTGGAAGTTTGAGTCTCTGTGCTCCAGGTTTCATAAAGCTGAAACCGAGGTATTGGGCTCTGGGAAGAACCACTCCCAAGCTCATCCAAGTGGTTGATAGAATCCAGTTCTTTGCGGTGGTAGGACTACAGTCTTTGTCCCCTTGCTGGTTGACAGCTGGAGGCCACCCTTAGCTTTGAGAGGCCTCTTTCCAGTCCTCCCACGTGGGCCCTTCTTCTCAGAGCCAGAAACAATGCAGGGAATTCTTCTTATACTTGGAATCTCTCTGACTTCCCTTTCTTCCACGTCTCTTCTCTGCTTCCTCTTCTATGGCATCTCTCCAACTCCAGCCAGAGAAAAAAAAAAGTTCTGTGCTTTAAGGACTCATGTGATTAGTTTGGTCCCAACCAGATAATCCAGGATTTCTCTCTATTTTGAGGTCCTTAACCTTAATTACATCTACAAAGTCCCTTTTCCATGTAGGGTAACATATTCACATATTCACGGGTGTGATATGAGAATTAGAGCATGGACACTGGACGGATGATCAGGTAGCATTCTGCCAACCACAATGCCCATATTTTATTTATTATTTTGCTGGCCAGATTGCCCATTTTGTAACTTTTATTACTGGAAATTCCTGAGACACTCACAGTCAGTTACCTTGTTTCTTGGGAGATACTAAAACTCAGAGGTTTGCTGTGCAAAAATGTATGACCAGAATACACATAGGAGTTAGATAGTCTTCAGGAATATTATCAGTGAGCTATGGTAGTTTGCCAAAATAGCCTTGTTATACTGTAAGTTTACTCTGATGAAGGCTACTAAATACTCCATAAGCCTCTCAGGGCAACCGTGTACATTTGTGCAGGTTGGGTGCTGCGCAAGGGTCCGCAGCAGAGGGGCTGGAATACATGCAGCACTGCACCTACAGCTCTGTGCCCTGGCAGTGCCCACGGGTTCTCTGCAGCCCTGAGACTTTCTCCCCTCAGTAGTATTGGGTGACGGTCTGACACATTCTTATTCTCCAACTTTCTCTTTTCTCAGCCTTGGGACGCCCGTCCCTCTTCTTTTTCTTCTTGTCATTCAGTTAGTGACTTTATCATTTCACCAGGCACTTGTAAAATATATCAATTCCCCAGAGCAGAGCATGTTTTTCATTGATTACATTCGAGGTTGGCTTTTTCCTAATACCATCTAAGTAGACACTGTAACTTTATCAGTAATATTTCTTCACAGCACATTTTAGGGTAAATTACTTCTGGGAAGATGTCTTCAAGAGAGTTCATTTCTTTCATCCTATGAGAATTCCTGCAAAGCTCAATAAAAGAGCGGGGCCATTCTTGTTCAAAATACCTTACCCTTTTCTTTTCTGTACTCTGTTTTTACTGCATGCCACAGTCCAGTCTAGGCTTCAAAATTATATATTGCTATTTTAGTTCTCCAGTATTTATTCATATGATCCCAGGCAATTGTGGATAAGTTCACCTCATATTAACTGGACGTTAGGATAAGTCCTTTATAAATACATTGAACATAAATAAAATTAGAAATTTCTCTTCCAGCATTGGCTATTTTATTTTTTATCTTAATTTAAATAGACCATAAGACTCTTCTTGTTAAATTTTTTTGTGAAATTTTTAAAGGTTAATCATACTTCGACAAGACTGGAAAAAAAAGGTTGACACAATTTTATTTAGTAATTTTGAGATTTAGGTCCTTGAGACTTTGACTAGTGTAAAATGTCATCGTTTTCACTCCTCTCCACATCTAAGCTGGTCTTCCCACATGCTACAGTTTCCCCATTTGCACATTGGTTTGCGTCAT
The DNA here is from genome assembly GCF_000956105.1 of Propithecus coquereli. Lineage (NCBI taxonomy): Eukaryota > Metazoa > Chordata > Mammalia > Primates > Indriidae > Propithecus > Propithecus coquereli. The sequence goes on from NW_012149507.1 coordinate 5,823,987, forward strand.
TTCCATCTTTCTAAAGCACATGTTCTCCACCGCCCTTTCTTACCTTGTCAACTGCCCACCTCTGCGCCGCTGCGATATTCCTTAGGATCAGGCTCTAATACCATTCATACCTTGAACCTTTCCTCACTCGCTTCACCCAAAAGTGAGCTCTCATTCCTCGGGGCTCCTGTAACTTCTTGGTTCTTTCACTTTTATAGTATCTATTATAGAAGAATTTGTATCATAATTTTCTTTCTGAGGATAGTGTATCTGAGTTTCACCAGACAATGGATAGAAATACCTGCAGTGTTTTTTCATGACTACATGAAAGATCTAAAAGACTGTTACCAACAGACCTATATGAGGACATAGATTGTCAGTGGCAGATTTTAATGTGACTACATGGAAAATTGACTTTAGATTCCAAATCCTTTAAGGCCTACGATTAAATCTTTTTGATCATTTTTCTGTACAATGGTTACAATATTGTCATTGTCTTGGTAGGTGTGCAATGAACACTTGCAAGAAATTAATAATACAAAATAGTTTTGATTTATTTTATAACAAATTCTCTGAAGGGAGAAATTAACATGCCCACCTATATTGCTATTAATAGAAAAAAAATTAGAATTTTATGCAATGTCCTTAAATGACAGGGGTGATGCTTGTTCCATGGAGGGCAGGTGTAAACCTACCCCCAACGTCCCAGGAAGCTGAGAGGCTGAAGAAAGAGGATGACATATCCAGTTTCTCAGAAAGAAACATTTAGTAGGGACTTACTAACAGAAGCCATGTCTCAGATGGCCATGAGAGGAGATAAGACGGAGGATTTCTGCTCCATTACCCCTCAGACCCAGGACTTATATACTGTAGGAAAGGAACGGGTAGGACAAAAAGTTGACCCTGTAGAGAAAGACAAGAGCATTATGTGAATCTGCCTAAGGGTAAGATTTATGGTCAAGGTTGTTTTGACCAAAAGGTAGGATTTATAATACAGTAGAAATTTAGAGGCATTTCCGAACAGGGGTTAATTAGAAGTCAAGGTGGCAGATTAGCATCCAAGATGGAGTCACTTTAGCCTCTACAATGCCCTACTATTACTTCTAGTAACAGTTACAATGGTAGCAAATGCTTACATGGTACATATAATGTGCCAGGCACTGTTCTAAGGAATTTTTATATATTAACTCATTCAAACCTCACACCAGTCTTAGGATGTTGTTATATTTGTTATCCTAATCTTGAGAAAACTAAGAAGAGGAGACATTAGGTGACTTTCTAGAGGTCAGACAGCCAACAAATGGAAGAGCTAGTATTTGAAGCAGGCAGTCTGTTTCCAGATACTATGCTCTCAATGACCAGACCATACACAAAGTGGAAACAGTTTTTCTTTCATTTATGGAAATTCCCCTGCAGTCTGGAACCAGGGGCTGGACACTCGTTTAACAATGAGTATTGGTATTAAAAACAAATTCTGAGTAGCTGAGGGCTTTACATACACAAAGCATCCTGTGGTCACATTATTTTGGGAAAAGCCACACTAAATAAATATTTTTCTCATACACCCTGTGATGAACAGAATACAACTTGAGAAACATTGACATATGGCCTAATGTAGTTGTTCCCTAAACTGACTGCCCTCATTTACCTCCTAGGAAGCTAGTAAAGTACACACGAACACAAACATACACACACACATTTCAGTCCCAGACAAGAACTATTTCATTTGAATCCTGGAGATTGGGTACTCAATCAATAGGTCCAATTATAGCATTAGATTTCAGAGTTATAACTGGTAGAATTCTAGAGCTCAGGAAAAATTACTGTATATTTGCATTGCTACATGAAGAAAGAAAGAAAAACTAATGTCATTTCAAATTGTTAACCTACTGATTTCAGTTATTTCAAAATTCAATTACTTTTTACAGTTATTAGTTCATTATATTCAGAATATTTCTAATCAGGAACCTAAAATAGAAAGTACAACTGAAACCATTTAGAAGAAAACTTATTAAGAGGCAGCACTGTATAAAATAAAGCCAATACTTTTGTTAGTATTAGCATATCAATGTACAGCCATTTATAAATTGTTAGTATTATATATGTGTTATATATCTGATCCCTATAAGAATATAATGCAGCACAATTTTCAGCCTGTCTACTCTCTCTTTGGGTTTTAGAAATAGTAAACAGAAGAGAATGTTACACATTGCACATATTTATATTTTAAGAAACTTTTTCTTCTAAAAAGTACATAATACTTTGTAAGCATCAAATAATGCCACATTAAAATGAACTGGCAATCCTTTTGTTTTAAGGAAATGGAAAAGTTTATTAGCAAAAGCAATCAAAATGCTATTATTGCCCTATTTTTGTGTTCACTTTGCTTGTACACTTGTGGTTGGATCTCATTTCGCCAGCCAGTGAATATAATTTTTCAGTGTTTTTCCACTGGTTTCACAAGAGATTTATGACAATATTTTATCAACATTATTGGCAGACCCCTATATGTATGTGTCCATATATACAGACTCTAACCTGGGTTTGTAAATGATTGATTCCAGTTTAGAATCCTCAAGGCACTAAAACATACAGGAAAAATAGTGATAAACTAATCAAATATGGAAAATGTCTAATGTGCTTCATTAAATGCACCCTTTCTAAAAACCTTATCTTTAAAAAGATGTCTTACTGAGGTAATTTTTCACAACTTTGGACACATTTCCTAACTCATATTGTCTGTAAGTTTTATTTTCTTTGACTGGAAGTTTATTCAAAGAAAGACACAACCCTTATATGTTTTTTCTTTTTTCGTCTTTCAACATTGTCAATTAAGCATCATTTTCTGATCCCTCACAGGTGTGTGTGTGTGTATGTGTGTGCATTTGTGTGTGCACACACATCAAAGCAACTTTGATCTTTTTTAATTGTAACAGGAAAGGGGGAAGGAACTTCAAAAGACCTACAGGCATTCAGTGGCTGGAAAAACTGCAGTGATTCAGGGTTTATTATTAAATCAGGAGTTTGCTTTAGGCTCAGGGGCAGCTTTTGTGCTGCAGAGCTCACTTCTCTAAAGACAAAGTGTAAAGAAGCCTTCAAGTTAATCATAAAATGGCAATAAAGCAATTGAGAAGAACTATTGGAAATTATATGCAAAGCCTATCATCTCACAGATTTTCTGTGAATGAGTCATTGTCTCAAAAGTGTTTCATGCCAAGAGGGCATAACAGAGAAAATCAGCTATTCAGTATGACCAAAACCATGTCTTGTTTATTTTAAGCACCCTTTATGTGTTATATAGTACCGTACACATCATATGTGATCAACGCATTTTTGTCTAGTTTCATGGTATCTCCAAGCACTCAGTTGCCCATCCTAGAAACTTCAATTAACTAAACTCTTCTCTTTCCCATATCCTTTCACATTCAATCAATAAACTGGTACCATCAGTTTTACTTCCTAATTAGCAGTAAGCTGACTCCCCCTGTTGTATGTTTGCTCTGCAGTTTCCTTTGTTCACGTCAAATAATTTATTTTGTGGACTAATTAACATCTATACTTGAAGTCTTGTTTATCTCCAATCCATCTCCTTCACCGCCAAATGAGTTCTTCATCTAAACTACAGAAAAGATGATATGAAGTCCTGCTTTAAACTTTCAATAAGTCTCACGGACTACAGAATTAAACCTCAAATCTTTTCACACTATACAAGATCCTCCTTTGCCCATCCCGCCAGCCTCATGTCCCTCCATTCCTCATTACCCAGATTATACTCGGACCAAACCAGACTCCTCACATCCTCCTAGAAGCACCACAGCCCTTGACCTCTGTAGGAGTGAGGAGAAACTTGCCCTTTCCCCTGAAAGTTCCAGAAAGATCAACTCACAATTAAGGCAGATTAAAAAGAGAAAAATTTATTTACCATGCACATGGTTAGAATCACAGAGTGATTACTCAATATCCCAATGAAGTTCAGATATTGTTATACACACCTTTTAGAAGGGTGGGGGGAAATGAGGAGTATAGGTAATTCTGTTTAGGAGGATAATGACTGCTAGGGAGGATGAATGGATAGAGGAAACAGATTGACTTGTGAATTAACCTGAGACACAGGTATTATGTTTTAAATGTCTTGGGCCAGGTCTGGTGGCATTCTGCAATATATTGAGATAACAGGGAGAGGAAGGGAAGTCAATTGCCCCGTTTGATCTTTTGATCAGTCAGTTTATGCGGGTAGAGGGAAAGTCCCCTCCAATGCTTGGTTGATCTTGAGGGGCCTGTAATTCAAAATACTCTTTTTACCAAGAAGTCATATTTTGGGGTGAAGTTTCCTGAGCTCCTTCACCTCTCATAACCATTATATATTTTGTTTCCTCTGCTTAAAATGATCCCTCTTCAGTCCTGGTCAGTGTCCTGGAAATAACTTTTATTGTTTTGGTTGAAATGTTTTAATTTTAGTTAATTATAGAAATACAATTAGAAATCAACTAGAGATCAAAGTCTGTAAAATATTATGAACAGGACCATTGTGTCTTTAGAAGCCAATTTTCCTCCAGAAGTCTGCTTCCTTCTTTTTCAGAAAAACCAATAAATGCACCTGTGGGTAAAACTATAGAAAATACAGAGTTTTTATTTGTTTATTTTAACTTATTTATTTATCCGTTTATGTATCCATTTTATTTGGGTAGACAGTTGCATTAACATGATTCACAATTATACCTAACGGTGAATTTATTCAATGTCATTGTGATTTTAAAAAACACATATTATTCTAAAGCATATAATAAAGCATATTATTTATTCTAAAGCAAAGAAAGCAATCTGCATGACTAGTTGGACAGACAAAAATTAATCTCTCTTTGTTGGATTATTATTTAAAAGAACTTGGTTTTTACTAAATAGTTTGACATGAGCAGGTATTTTACAGTAAATGGCAGTTCTACACACTGCAGGTAACAGCGTCCTTTCTCAGAAATATGCCAGGGAAAGTGAACAACACTGGAACACTGGATACATGGAGGGATGTGTTGGAGGTAAGAAGAGTCTTGGGAAGAAGACTGTGAAGGGCCTTGAGTATCCCGCTGGAGAGCTTGAGATATTAATGTATATTCTAGGTGCGAATAGGCTTTTGAATGATGTGTTTAGAGTGTCTTAAGGAGATTACTGAATCTTGGACATGGGAAAGAATGGCTTGAATTGGTTGGAACTGGATGGCAGAAAATTTCAAAATTAGGACACTGAAATATATCAATATTATCAACAATAACAAGGGTTATTATTGATAGTAATTAAGGCCAGGATGGCTTAATGGAAATATGGAAAAAGTAAATCATGCTCAGGCCAGCAATCTAAGAGAATTGGAGAGAATACAGCCACTTAGGCCAATTACAATGGCCTTCCCAGCCCAATTGTTACCATTAACACAGTAACTGCCACGTGAGTTGTATTTAACTCACACTAGTTTTGAGCCCAGGGCCTTGTGAAGCATATGTAACTCACACATCTCTTCACCTTGGGAGCTGTGAGAACTATTTTACAAGTTGCATATAACTCAGGCACAGAAAAAAAATACAAAATAACAAATTTTTCATTAAATTAGAAAGGATCATTTTGTTTTCAAAGTTTTTATTCTATTGTCATAATAAAACACCTTGGCCCCAAGGAAAAAAATTTTTTTAGTGTGGCAGTCAATGCATTAAGCAGGACTGTGGTTTACAGTCATGGTTTACTCCTCTCAGAGCTGTGTGCATCACTGTGACCTCAAGTCTGATATCCTCCACCTTTCAGGCTTCATAGACCCGTATCTTCTCAATGAAACATTTACATTTATTTGTAGTACTGTGGCTGTCTCATCAATCTTCAGTTCAAAGACTCATCCTTTGTGGTGTTTGTTTTATTCACTTTCAAGGCACTTAGATAAAGTCATTGTTGCTGATTGTGTGCCTTGAATGTGGAGGTCAATAGTAAATTTCTACCATCCTAACAATCATTCAAGAAAGAACTAATTGGACTCGCTGACCCAGATTCTGTAAATTTTGTCATAGTAACTACATTAGCACAGATAGCTTAATAGAGCTTCATACCACAACACGATGTATTTATTAGCCTTTTCACTACAAAAGAACACTATGGTTTGAGTTTTAAATTTACATAAAATTTGGTATTTATTTTGGAAAGACAAACAAAGTCAGCATTTAGTTTGCAAAAGTTATTTATGCCACTTTTGTAAAACATATGAAAATGAAACAAATTGAGATTAACACAGTAGTAAAATAAACTCTAGAAAATCATGTCCTTAATGTTTGCTTTAAAGGGATATTGTGCTGCAACTTACATCTTATGTATGAATAACCATCAGGTTATGTTTCAAAAACACAAAAATAAACTTTTGATAAAAGTGAATAGAAAAAAAGGATGTGGCTTTTTAATATGAAAGATTTATAAAATAAAGGCTATAATATGCAATATTTAAAAAGTGATTTCTTTTGCCACTGAAATAATCAATTGGATGTCTGGGATAAACCAGAAACAACTAACCCAATATAGATCTGTCAATCAACTCTTCCAAAATCAGAAGTATGCTTAATATGCCATGACAAATTTACAATCATATTGTGTGTGGCACATCATTGGGATTCAATAAATGTATGTATGTTAAATGAATGGAGGACTGTGTAGTATAGCTATAGCAAAAAAACAAAACAAACAAAAAACAGAACTCCAATTTGATCAATGACTCAGCAAGTACCTATTATGTACCTATCACACAAATCTCTTCTACCAGGCTGTGTAAAGATATAAAATAATAATACTAAATATTTTCAGAGCATCTTAATGTGTGTGAAGTTTTCCTCATATGCGCACATTTTTATCTTCACAATAAAAAACCTCTAAAGAAATTATTTGGGATTTTAATTTTCAGCAATATAGTGGAAAAATGTGCAGAGAACCACCTGTTGTTATAGAATACACAGGGAAAATACATTTATAATATATTTCAAAGCCTAGCTAGCTGTTGAGAAAAACCATAAAAGGTTGCAATCAAAATAGAAGAACCTTCAAAAGGGCTAATAAACCTCCAGTGGAAATGATACCATTTTCCCTGGGAAATCTGCCAATCTCTGTTGACATGAAGAGCTTTGGTTTTTTGCAAAATGATAAGCCTGCGTCCTGATAGACTGGGAGGTCAGATGGGAATTTCCCACATAAAGTCAGGAAACCCCTGGGAGGTGAACTAGAAAAATCACACCTTATGAAGGAAGAAATAAATATATTTTTACCTTAGCTTTGCTTCTAGTGGAACTAGTCAGAAAAAAAATATTACCCTTAGGATTGTCAACTACAAGCTTTCATTCGTGTAACCTGAAAACCTTGTGTATTTCAAACGATTCCCACCTACAGTAAATAACTTAGCTTAAAGGTGTTCTAGGGTTATAATGCTTCTAAGAGCCTAGAAAGAGCAAGTGAAAAGTCTAGAACTCCCACGAAGTTCCAAAAAATAGGAGTTCAAATTTGGGGACAAAATTACTAAATACCTGAGGAAAGAAGCCAACCTGGGCAAGTAGAAGCATGAAGAACAAATGGCAAAATTAGACTCATAGGATCTGTAGATACTAAAATTAATAGAAGCACAAAAACAAGGTAAGTCTTTTAACATATTAAAAGAAATATAAATAGAGGATTAATTTGCTAGAAAGAACCAAGCACTATAAAATTTGATGAGTCAGATTTGGAAAATAGCTATACAGAGATATTAAAAATTAGAAAATAACACATTGATTCAGAAGATGATTTAGCAGCACCATATTAAACACAGAAGAAGAAAGAATTAGTGAATTGGACTATTCAACATTAGACATTAGGGAAACACTACTTAATAACTCAATGAGATACATACCCATTAGAATTGCTAAAACTAAAATGATGGAGAAAATCAAGTGTTGTAGAACAACTGGTACTCTCATATATTGCTGGTGAGAATGTAAATTTGTACAACTCAGCCATTCCATTCCTAAGTATTTGCCCTAGAGAAATGCAAACACCTGTCTGCACAAAGGACTTATACATGGATTTTCATACCAGCTTTATTTTTAAAATTTAAATACAGAAAACAAGTCAAATTTCCATTAACAAGTGACTTCTAAACAGAATATGTTATATGCATAAAACAGAATACTACTCATCTATAAAAAGGGAAATATTAAAAAAAATTCTTTAACACTGCTAAAAAGTCAAGGATATCAACATTTATGTTAAGCATTCTACTGGAAATACTGATCAGAATAATGAGAAAAGAGAAAGGAATAAAAAACATAAGGATTAGAAAGGAAGAGAAATAAATGACATAATTGTCTATGTTGAGATTCCCAAAAAAAACCTTCCCGCGTATTGATAGATGTAATGAGAGTTTAGTATTTTAGCTTGATAGAAAGTCTACATCCAAAGTCTTGATTGTATTTCTACATACCAGGAAAGGAAATAATGATTTTATGAAAAGACACCATTTATAGTAAGCAAAAATTTTATGTCAACTAAGAGAATAATCTTCAGACTATGCACAAGATTCTTATGGAAATGAAGGTAAACTTGATTGAAAATCATTAAAGAATATTTAAAGAAATGCAGAAATATATCATGTCAATGGATGAAAATACTTTTATAGAGATATCAATTATTCTCAAATTTGTCTACTTATTGGTTATAGTTCTAACTAAAATCTCAATAGGAATGAAGGTAAACTTGATTGAAAATCATTAAAGAATATTTAAAGAAATGCAGAAATATATCATGTCAATGGATGAAAAGACTTTTATAGAGATATCAATTATTCTCAAATTTGTCTACTTATTGGTTATAGTTCTAACTAAAATCTCAATAGGAATCATAAACTTGATAATCTGATACAAAAATTTCTATGGAAAAACACATATGACATTAAAAATTACCCAGAATCAGAATATAAAGACTTACTATGAATCAAGAAGGCAAACACAAATAACACAATAGAAAAAAAATGAACAAAAGACATGAATAGTCATTTCAGAATAATGGAAACATGAATGGCCCTTAAAATGTAAAAAGCTGTTATTAACTCACCCATCAGATTGGAAAATATTTAAAATCTAAGAACAGCGAATGTTGATGAGGACAATCAATGTAAATAAGATTATACTGCTGAAAGAAATATAAAGGGCTA
>NW_012149507.1:5833278-5834421 GCF_000956105.1 Propithecus coquereli
GACTATTATATAAATTCAAAAACACAGTTAAACTGAAACAATATGTTATTTAGGAATAATTACATGTTGTAGACTGAGCATTTGTGTCCCCCTAAAATTCATGGTGAAGCCATAAGTCCCAATGTGATGGTATTTGGAAACGGGAGATTTGAGAGGCCCTTAGGAGTAAATGCAATCATGAGGAGGGGACCCAAATGATGGGATTAGGTGTCCCAATCAGAAGACACACCAAAAAGTCAGCTCTCTCCAGTGAGCACACAAAGAAGAGGTCACAGGAGCACAGAGAGAGATGGTGGCCAACTGCAAGCTAAAAGAAGCAGCCTAAGAATGAATCTGACTTTGCTGGCACCTTGAACTTGGAATTCCCAGCCTCCAGAACGATGAGAAATGAATTTCTGTTGTTTAAGCCACTAGTATTTTGTATGGCAGCTCGAGCTGACTAATACATTACATACATAGTTATAAGCTATTAGGGCAAGCTAGGAAATGATTGACACAAAAGTAATTTTGTATTTTTAGATAATTCACAGGTTGAAGAAGAAGAGAAATTGAGAGAGACTAAAGACACCAAATACTGGCATTACATTAAAATTAGAAAGATATTTGGGTGATCCTTCAATAATTTATTCCACAGATTTATTTTTTCAGAGACAGGGTCTTGCTCTGTTGCCCAGATGTGATGATAGCTCACTCATTGCAGCCTGAAACTCCCAAGCTCAAGTGATCCTCCTGCCTCAGCCTCACAAGTAGCTGGAATGAAGCACAATCACACCCAGTAAATTTGTTTTTTAATTTTTTGTATAGACAGGGTCTATGTTGCCCAGGCTTGTCTTGAACTCTTGGCCACAAGTGATCCTCCCACCTCAGCCTCCAAAAGTGCTGGGATTACAGGCATGAAGCACTATACCCAGCCCATTCCACAGATATTTTGAACAAGGGCTATGTGTCAGGCATTGTGCTTGGCATCAGGAATAGTGTGAGAAAAAACAATGAAAACTAGCTCAGGTCTTGGCCACATGATCAATGAAATACTCAAGAAACAACAGAGATGTAGCATGCTTATAGCACTGGGAATAAAAAACAGTAATAAATGATCTGCCAGACTCCGGGAGGAATTTCCATTAAGAAAAGAACATAACAATA
>NW_012149507.1:5835866-5840451 GCF_000956105.1 Propithecus coquereli
AAACTCCTGGGCTCAAGCCACCCTCCTGCCTCAGCCTCCCAAGTAGCTAGGACTACAGGCAGGTACCACCAAACCCAGCTAAAGTTTTTGTTTTTTCTTTTTTGGAGAGACAGGTCTTGCTCTTGCTCATGTTGGTCTTGAATTCCTGAGCTCAAGTAATCCTCCTGCCTCAGCCACCCAGCGTGCTAAGATTACAGGTGTGAGCCACCCAGCCCGCCTTCTTTCCCAATTTTTCAAATGAGAAAAATAGCGAACACCTCAAAAGTGCCTTGCATAAATTGAATCAGACAAAAGATATAATGCTTTTTATATAATCCCTAGTATACAGTCAGTGCTCATAAATGTTAGAAAATTTTACAATTGATATAATTAGCATTAATCTCAGGAATCAAAACTGTACAACATTGGCACAAGAATCAAAAGTCCAATCAATGAATGAAAAAGCCAAGAAATGGAACACATATTTCAAATTAGTCAGTTTATTATAGACATGGCAACAGAAATTATTGAGAAAAAATAAGGATTATTTTACAACAATTCTGTATCAACATCTAGCTTATTGTCCCATCATCAATCATGGAATAGTTTGTCTTCATAGTATATAATGGAGTCTCACAGTGCAGACCTGAAAAGCTAAACATTTCTAACCTTCCTTTTTTTTTTTTTAATTTCAGAATATTATGGGGGTACAAACGCTTTGGTTACATAAATTGCCTTTGCACCACCCGAGTCAGAGCTACAAGCGTGCCCATCCCCGAGACAGCGCACACCATACCCATTAGGTGTGAATTTACCCATCCCCTCCCCACCCACCTGCCCAACACTCAATGAATGTTACTTCCATATGTGCACATAAGTGTTGATTGATTAGTTCCAATTTGATGGTGAATCCATGTGGTACTTGTTTTTCCACCCTTGTGATACTTCACTTAGAAGAATGGGAGCCAGCTCCATCTAAGATAATACAAGAGGTAGTTCTCCATGGTATACATATACCACATTTTATTAATCCACTCATGTGCTGATGAGCACTTGGGTTGTTTCCACATCTTTGCAATTGTGAATTGTGCTGCTATAAACATTCGAGTGCACATGTCTTTTTTATAGAATGTCTTTTTTTCCTTTGAGCAGATGCCCAGTAATGGGATTGCTGGATCAAATGGTAGTTCTACTTTTAGTTTTTTGAGGTATCTCCATACTGCTTTCCATAGAGGCTGTATTAGTTTGCAGTCCCACCAGCAATGCGTTAGTGTTCCTACCTCTCTACATCCATGCCAACATTTGTTGTTTTGGGACTTTTTGATAAAATCCATTCTCACTGGAGTAACGTGGTATCTCATTGTGGTTTTGATTTGCATTTCCCTGATGATTAGAGATGTTGAGCATTTTTTCATGTTTCTCAGCCATTAGACTAATTTCCTTTATCCAAGGTCTTAATGTAGCACTTGAATACTTTTTAATTTTAGGAGTTTGCAAAGGTTTTTACACAAAATTTATTCTTGATTTACAAATAATAATAGATAAATAAGATTTTCATAGATAACTCAAAACATAAAACTAATAACAGGGCCCAAATCACCAGCACAAATGAAATTGAAACAGACTGATAAGATCACTCCTATTCTCTAGTAAGAAGTCTGAATAGTAGGAACTATTTTCTCTTTCTTCCCACTGGAGAGGATAATCCATCCCATTTAGCTGGAGTTTACAACCAGCCGTGGGCTGCCTGAAATCCAGGAACACAATAAGAAATCTAGGTTATCTACTGTATGGATCTATTGTTTCCTCACGTCTCCCCTCCTCTCCATATCTGCCTTCGGGTCCTGAAGCTAGTAAGTGGTCTAGGCAGAATTGTAACCAAGCTCCCTGTCTCTAGAGTCTGCATCGGAACCATTATGATGTCATGAGCTGTTTTTATCCCCAGCACTTCTGACACCAAATATGTGGGGGTGTTCCCCTACCCAACAACCGATTCTCCAACAGGGTGTCCTATAATTCAATTCAATTCTGACGTTAACTGCTCAGAGTTAGTGCAGACTACAGGTTAAGGGCCCATTCAGGCAAGACTGCCTCTACTTCAGATGAGACTCATAAGTCCCAGGTTTCCACCCACACTTCTGACCCACTGGCCATAAACTGAGAATTCCCACTACCTCACCTCAGCTTTGATACTTTGCTATGACTCCAGAACTCAGAAAGCATTTTACTTACTATTTATTACCACTTTATCATAAAGAATACAACTCAGGAACAGCCAAATGAAAGAAATGCACAGCGCAATGTATTTTACTTTATTCTATCTGAAGAATTTGTATTTATTTATGTATTTCTTATTTTTTGCCATTAATGATTTGCTTGAAAAAATAAAAACAATTTTTACATAGAATAAAGTTTCACTAGATATTGTCTTCATTAGATATTTTAAAATGAGTTTTCAGTAGAATTATCATATGCTAAATGTTTCTTATATATGATTAAGTGTATTTCTTAAGGAGAGTTCTATAACTTTTAGCTGATTCTCATAAAGTTTATGAGTCATAAAAGGTTAAAACCACATTTCTATAGTTTTTTTTTTTTTTGGATTGAATTTTATCTATTTATTGAACAAACCAATCCTGGGTAAAGAGAAAAGAACACTAAGTTTTGGGTCAGGGGGACTGGGAAGGTGGGAGAAGCCCCAGCCCAAGTGGTGTAGGGGAAGGAAAGGGAGGGGTCATTTGTAAAACTCATGCTCTTGCTCGTCCTTCTTGATGACGGTCTTGTATGCTTTCTCGAAGTCCTTGGCCAGGACAATGTAGCGGTTCTCGCGGACGGCCAGCATCCCACTCTCCTGACAGATGGAGCTGATATCAGCTCCTGAAATCTTATCTGGCCGGGCCACATAATCTTCCAAGTCAACCTCCTCAGAGAGGTTCGTCTTGCTGGTGATAGTGGAAAAAATCAATCTTTTCTGGCGACGATCAGGGAGGGGAAATTCAATTTTACGGTCGAGGCGTCCTGGCCGCAGCAGGGCTGGATCCAGGGTGTCTGCTCTATTTGTGGCCATGATCACCTTGACATTGACGTTCTGGTCAAATCCATCCACTTGATTCAGCAGCTCCAGCAGGATTCTCTGAACCTCCCTGTCAGCCCCCGTCTGGGCATCAAATCTCTTGGTGGCGATGGCATCAATCTCATCTATGAAGATGATGGCAGGGGCATTCTCCTTGGCCAGGCGGAACACATCCCGGACCATGCGGGGACCCTCGCCCAGGTATTTCTGTACAAACTCCGAGCCCACGACCCGGATAAATGCAGCTGTCGTGTGATGTGCCACAGCCTTTGCCAACATGGTCTTCCCGCAGCCGGGTGGGCCGTACATGAGGACGCCTCGGAGAGGATCGATGCCGATCTGCTTGTAGAGCTCGAAGTGCGTAAGTGGGAGCTCCACAGCCTCCCGCACCTCCTGCTTCTGGATGTCCATGCCCCCGATGTCCGCGTACATCACGTCTGGCTTCTGGTCTGAGGTGAGCATCATGATGCTGCTGTCGGCCTCGGGTGGCAGCACATCCACCAGGGCGTTGCTGTGCTTGCGGAGGGCCACCGAGGCGTTGGGCTTGAGCAGCTCCCGATCAATGGTGCTCAGGATGCGCACGTAATAGTTGGAACCTGTGGTAGAGCCCACGATGGCTGTATTCTGATCCACAGCCTCCAGAAATTGTCCTATGACCAGTGGGATGCTCTGGATTTGCTTCACCTCCTCCTGGGCATGAAGGAATTCCTTCTTCAAGTTCTTTTGTTCATCCTTGATGTACTTCTCCTGCACCTCTAGGAACTCCAGCTCTTGCTGCAGTTTCTTGTAGCGGCTGTACAGGTCCTCCAGGTCCTCAGGCTCAGGACCCAGGAAGGACAGGCCAGTCTGGGGCCGGGACACAGACAATGCTGGTATCTCATCCTGAGCCTTCTCCACCAAGATGCCTATTTCCTCCACAGTGACCAAGCCTGCCTCTCTGTCCACATTTCTATAGTTTTGATGTTAAACGTCTTTAGAAAGAATTCCTCTAATAAACGGGAAACAGTAAAAGAATTTCAAGCAAAATTCAAGTTAGAATATTATTACCAACAAACATTTCATTCACAGCATATGCAGATTTAAAGAGTCATTTGATGCAACTTTCAGTTTTTGAGAGTTCTCCAGAAATTCCTTAATCACAACTGATAATACACAATAATGTATTTCAATGTACTTTTTATAATCCACGTATCTTTCTGATTATTAAGGTTTTCTTTTACTTAAAAATATATGAAACATTTGCCAATATTTCAAATCTACATGTTTGGTAGCTTATAAAAAACTCACAATATTGAAAATGTTTTGGAGTTCTAATTCATCATTAATCCTCATTTTTACAATGTCCAAAGATATGTGTAACAATGTATATGAAAAACTCTGGCTAATTCTTCTTAAACTTTGTTGTCACTCCTCTTGGTTTTATTTCTTCCAGCAGTGCTACTTTAATCCAGTATTTTATTAAAACTAAATCGAATTTTTGGCAGTGAACTTCTTTTAATCCTTTTTAAATTGGTACTAAGCATCTCTTCAACA
>NW_012149507.1:5841271-5845856 GCF_000956105.1 Propithecus coquereli
TTCCCTGATAATTTTGTTGTTTTCTACATCAAATTTCAATTCAAAATTTGTTGATAATTTTCAATGAAAATTTTCCATTTTTAAACTGTAGCTGAACAAGTATAACAATGATTTATGTCCTGCCATTGGATATACTTTTGAAAGATATGATTTTTAGGAAAACAACAAATAAAAGATTTTACCTTCTGGGAAGTTGGGAAGAATTATCAACCACACCACTATCCCCATTATCTCTAATTATTATGTTTGCCTCTGGATTCCACAGATAAAGAAGGCTACTCTGTGCTCTCCCTAAAATATCAACAACAGCTAAGAATAAACCTCCTTGTATTTTCACTAATTGAACTTCTATATGACTGTCAATATATTAATTCTGCAGCTACTAATAATATAAATACGGTACCATGAGAATTTTTTTTTTAGTTTCCTACCCTATACCTATTATCTAAGAAGATGAAAATGGTTTCTTACCTCTATTCAAATCTCAGGAAAAAAAAGATACATATCAAATATTTTAGAATGATGTGTGTGTATAGATTCTAAATGGATTCAGTGCCTACTATGGCTAGGTTAAAATAAGGAGCACAAAGACACGGCTGACCTCATGGAGCCTATAATCTAGTTTCTGTGTTGTGGACAATTTATGTTCCAGAGTTATCAGATAATGGGCACATATATAAAATCAACATAAATATCTGAAATCATGGAAAATAGGGGAGCCCAAAAATAAATCCAGGCAAAGGTTATCCAGATAGTTGAATGGGGGAAAACATAGATGTCAAATAAACTTAAATGTTGAGTTTAGTAATAATTCCAAGAAAAATTCTAAAACAGGTTACTTAAAGAGGGTGGGTGATTTTTAGCCATTTAGGGAAAGTATTCCTAAGTATAATTTGTTAAACAGCTTGTCGATTTATAATAGACTATTTCTGTTTTATTTTTCCTAAGGCGATGTCTGGGTTGAACTCTCTGGAAGTTTGAAGTATGTACTACTTCTCTTGGAGCACTTTGCCAAATGTTCATTACAGTGTATATAGCAAAACTTAAATTTCAATTTAACATAATTAAGCACACAGCCATCAGTGATTTTCTTGTTTTACCATTGAGAGACAGCTACCTGTACTACCATTCTCCCCAAATCACTGAATTACGCTAATTTTATGAGCCAATTTTTCCTTTTTTTTTTTTGAGACGGAGTCTCACTCTGTTACCTGGGCTAGAGTGTTGTGGCGACAGCCTAGCTCACAGCAACCTCAAATTCCTGGGCTCAAGCGATCCTCCTGCCTCAGCCTCACCCCACCCTCCCGAGTAGCTGGGATTACAAGCACACGCCACCACACCTGGCTAATTTTTCTATTTTTATAGAGACAGGATCTCACCCTTGCTCAAGCTAGTCTCCATGAGCTCAAGCAATCCTCCCACCACGCCCAGCCCCTTTTGTATTCTTTTATAGTCCAGATTTAGGACGATTCTTTCACTCATTGCTTTTAAGCTTCATTCAAGAACAAAGAATTTTCTCACGTGTACCCTCAACATGTAGGTTAAAAGGGACTATAAATGTTTCACAGTAAGAGAAACTTAGAGTCCTTCAAATGAAGAGAAGCTGAGGAGTTAATAGAATATGATGAGGAGCGGGAAATTGAGAGAAAATGTACCCAGAGGAAAAGTTTTGGAGAGTTAAAATAAGAAAAATTACCACAATTTTCCCCCAACTACTGGTGTAACTATTTGGCAGTAGACACAGGAAACAAATGAGGATTGCTCTATTGCCCAAAGGGCAGTAACCCATAGTTAGGTTGAATCGGAAAACCCGGCTTGGATCTAGAGTCAAATTTGGGCTTCCTTCTCCTCTGTCTAATTGAATCATTCATATAATTGCAGACAGAATTACAGAACAATTCCCGTTGCCACCCAACCGGGTTGCATTGCCAGCTGCACAAAAAACGAGCCGATGTACTAAGACAGGCAGGATTGCAATGGAGAAAGAGTCTTTATTCTGCATAGCGCTAAGCGGTGAGACAGGAGACATTTCTCGAATCCGCCTCCCCCAAGAATTTGGGAGACAGAGTTTTTAAGGATGATTTAGCAGGCAGGGGATTAGGTGATTAGGTTCGTTAATTGGGGCAGAATTGTAGGGGTGTGGAAATCATCTTCCTGTGTTGCTCCAGTTCCTGAGGTCACAATTCCAGTTGAGTCAGTTTCTTGGTCTGGGCCACTGGTCTGGGTGGGCCAATCCATCCACGGGAATGCGGGGCCTGGAAGGTATCTTGAAAACTACCTTTAAGTTCTGAAAAGGTGATGTTATCTACGGAGAAAGTTAAGAATCTTTATGGATACCAACTGGGTGGCTCCGGAGTGGCAATTACAGGGGGACAGTTACTAATTATTATCATTATTTTTAGCTAGACCTGTGTATTGTTTTTAGCTAGGTAGGCCCTTACCACAGTTTTTGCCTTGCACCCCATTATTGAAGGGCAGTTTCATCCCAGTTGCTATTTTTTCTGTTTTTGCATGGAGAATACACGCAGCAGAGTCCCCAAATTTTACAGATGCCCATGGCATGCAATACCAAGAGAAAACACAAGAGTTTATTAAAAGAGCAGGCAAACAGAAGTTGGGCTGTATTTGTCCCCCAAGTCTGTCCTCTGCTAGAGATGCCTCTCCCCATTATCAAAGTCCTGGAATAATCCTACAATAATTACCCTCTCCAAAAAAAGACATCTGAGGAAGATTGGTAAATAACTCTAGCAAACATTTTAACAAAACAAAAGAAAGGAGAATGAAGAGGAAGGAGGGCATTTCTAGTATTTCACTTGAAAGTAAGAAGAAAAGCTGCAACCTGGAAATCTTTAGTATTCTGCTTTCATCTTTTAAGTTAGTGAGTTAACAAAATAATCACAATTACTTTGGACTAATCAGGTGAATTAAGCAATACAAAATAGCAACCTCCTCTTATCCATTCATTCTGGCATTCACAAAAGAGAAATCTTTGTATGGTTTTAATAAATGCAAGAAAGACAATCTCTCAAGAGATATACTGGTAAACCATACTCAATCCCTTTATTTCACTGATGATTTAGAAAATGTTTGGTTGATGATTTAATTTTAGAACAAAAGTAAATATTTCATTGCGCCTTGCTACTCAAAAAGTGGTCCACAGACAAACAACATAATCATCCTCTAGGAGAGTAAGAGAAACGAAAATTTTCAGGCCCCTGCCCAGACCTACTGAATTCAAACTGGCGTTTTAACAAGATAAGATCCCCATATGTGCATTTAAGTCTAGAAGTATTGCTCCAAATAGGTTTTCAAAAGTGAGTTATGAATGATGCAAGTATATCCTTTGACTTTGATGAAAATATTATTTCCAAAGAGTTGCTAGTGTTAGAAATAAAATACTCAGCTTAGTAAAACTCACAAGACATTTTGTATTTCTGTATGTATCTATATCATTCTTCAATCTATATGTTGAATTTAAGTTGACATTCCAAATAATGCAAATCATTTCTATTTTATATCTTCCTTTATTCAGATTCTTACGGAAGAATTGAGTGACTCTAATTGAAGACTTGAGAATTGACCAGCACAAAGTGCTCTTAGAGTGTTTTGGTCTTGGTTTAACCCACATGGCTCTACAAATCTCTAACAGCTTGTATGTTCAGAGGTGGGTAACTCTTTCCAAGCTCTTCTGCACTGGTAGCACAGTATTATCTTAGCCACTTAAATAGCTGAGAAGTAAGACCTGCGCTAAGTATGTTTCCAGGATGGGGCAGAAAATGCCTGCCAAATCCCACTGAGTTTCTGTGATCTCCTCTTTGTTAACTACGAACTAGAACTGGCTAGTGGTTTGGAAACGGTAGCTGTAGGGGAACTGACGGTCAATACATAGCCCTGATTTTTAGCATGTTGGATTTTCCTAAGATCTTACCTGTAGCTCATAGCCTACAGATAATTAATTATCATTTCCTCAATATAAGAGTAAACAGATCACTTATTTTATAATTAGACTGTTTTAACAAATGACAACTGATAACAAATAAATCTGTATTTCTACAAAACAATTACTTCGACATTCAAAGTTTTTGTTGATATTGCACACTGTCATGGACTGAATGTTTGTGTTCCCCCAAAATTTATATGTTAAAGCCCTAAACCCCAATGTGATGGTATTTAGAGATAGGGCCTTTGGGAGATGATTAGGGTGAGAAGAGGTCATAACGGAGGTGCCTTAATCTGATGGGATTGGTGTCCTTATAAAAGGAGGAGACATAATAGCTCTGCTGTGTTCACGCACTCTACTGTCTCTCTCTCTCTCCACCTCCCTCTTCCTCTTTCTCCGAGTCCCACAAAGAAGTCATGTGAGCAACATAGTGAGACAGTGAGATAGCAGCTGCCTACAAACCAAGAGGTCTTAGAATGAAACCAACTCTGCTAGTACCTTGATCTTAGATCTTCCAGTCTCCAGAACTGTTAGAAATAAATTTCTGTTGTTTAAATCACCCAGTCTATGGTATTTTGTAATAGCAGCCTGAACAGACTAATACAAACTGCAAATAATTTATTGGTCCAAATTATTCGATAGTAG
>NW_012149507.1:5847871-5849939 GCF_000956105.1 Propithecus coquereli
TATACACCTTTGTCCTAGCACATTTTTTGACAACCTTCCACTCTTCATCAAACCCAGTATAAAAACAGTGAAATAACTAAGAAACAGAGTCAAATACCACATGTTCTCTCCTAGAAGTGGAAGCTAAATAACGTGCACCCATGAACACGGAGTGTAGAATAATAGACATTGGAGACTGGGAAGGTGGGAAGGTGGGCCGGGGGTGAGGAATGAGAAATTACTTAATGGGTACACTGTACATTATTTGGGTGATGTTACTCTAAAAGCCCAGACTTTACCACGATGCAATATATCCATGTAACAAAACTTATGCGTACCCCTTAAATTCATACAAGTAATAAAAATACTCAGGTTTAACCATTTCTTAGGGTCTCCATTTCTTTAAGACTTTCACGTCACATAAAATGTACATTAAATAAATTAGTATGTTTTTCTCTTGTTAATAGGTCTTTTGTCAGTCTAATTTACAAGGCCTAGGCCAATGAATCTAAGATGGGTAGAAGGAAAATATTTTTTTCCTCCCCTACAGAATGAATGAACACTATTTTAAACTGTAAAGTTATTTTCATTAAAACTATCCTGTGGGGTTTCACAAAGTTAATTATAAGTACTTATAAATAACAGAAATGGAAATTAAATAGACAATTAATGTTATTGTTTAATATACTTGAAAATTAATGAACAATGAGATTCCCGTGGATGTTTTCATAACACCTATCACTATTTTAAACTTTACTTATTTGTATACTAGTTTCTAGTCATTCTACCCATTAGAATGAAAGCTCTGTGTGAAAAATGGCTTTGTTTTATAAACCACTGTATTAATGGTGCTGAAAACAGTGTTTGTCAAATAGCAAGTGCTCAAAAATATTTGCTAAATGAAGGGAAAAAATCTAAAGCATTGGTACTCAAACCAATTTAGATGGTGAGGCATCTAGAAATCACGCTTTGATGTACTTAAAAAATATTGTAACATATAAAAATATTAAGCTTAAAAGTATTAAGCTTGTAATTGGATAAAAATCATGGAATACTTCTGGAGTTGTAAATCATGGACAATGTCTGTTAATTTTTTTTAAACATTTGAAAATCCACAATTAATCCATTTTAGTGGCAGCTTACTGGACAGCAGTATTAAAAAATATATTTGAGTATGAATAATAATAGAATCTAGTTCCATTTCTAACTCTTTTATTCAAAATTTCAAATATAATAAAGTACGGAGTATCCATCAAATGTCTTGCACGTAATATTTGTACTTTAAATATTAATGGGTTTGGATCATAATTGCAAATCATTTAAACTCAGAGCATCAGCATTGCATATGTAAAATGGATTTGGTAGGGTAATAAGTGTCCCTTTTCCATCTTGTCCAATATTAAGACCAATAAAAATAGATTTTAAAAAATACCAGCAGATTATTAAAGTTGACACCAATTCTTTCATTAAAATAATGCTATCATCATGCTCTGAATGTTATCATCAGCTTCTAAAATCTATAGGCCAATTTCAGTACAATATCTATACTTTTGTCTTAGTTTGGTTGCTATAACAGAATACCATAAACTTGGTGGCTTATACAACAGAAATTTATTTCTCACAGTTCTCAAGGCTGGAAGTACAAGATCAAGGCATGGGCAGATTCGCTGTCTAGTGAGGGCCTGCTTTTTGGTTCATAGATGGCTGTTTTCTCACTGTGTCTTCACATGGTAGAAGGGACAAGGGGGCTCTCAGGGATCTCTTTTTATAAGGGCACAAATCCCGTTCTTGACAACTCTTTTGTCATGACAAAATCACTTCACAAAGCTTGCGCTTCCAAATGCCATCACATTGGTGTTAGTATTTCACAATATAAATTTAAGGAGGACACATTCAGTCTATAACAACTTTAATACCAAATATTGTGGCATCATAGTATATTTTAGCAATAACTCAAATTGAGAGAAATTGCAAAGAAAAGGTAATGTAATATTGGATAGCCAGCTATTCTTGGAAAAATTTAATATTGAATAAGGATAAATACTTAGGTATTCAGGTTACCTGAGGATTCTATTCATATGTATTAGCC
>NW_012149507.1:5858255-5871862 GCF_000956105.1 Propithecus coquereli
ACACACACACACACACACACACACACACACACACACACACACACAATGGAATATGATTCAGTCTTAAAGAGAAGAAAAATCCTGTCATTTTCAACATGGATGGACCTAGAGGACATTATGCTTAAGTGAAATAAACCAAGCACAGAAAGAAAAATACTGCATGATCTCACTGATATGTTAAATCGAAAAACATTGAACTCATAGGAGCTGTGAGTAGGGTAGAATGGCTGGCAGGGAAGGTAGGGGTGTTGGGGAGATGTTGGTCAAAAGGTACAAAATTTCAGTTAGGATGAATAATTTCTAGAGATATATTGTACAGCATAGTGACTATAGTTAATAATGTGTTGTATACTGGAAAATCCCTAAGAAAGTAGATCTTTACATATTTTCACCACCCGCACACAAAATAAGTATATGAGGTGATGAATACATTACTTAACTTCATTTAATTATTTCAAATTGTCTACATATATCAAAATATCATGTTGTATACTGTAAATATATATGGGATATTTATGGTATATAATTGTATATGGTATGTCAATTATATATAATTGAATTTTATTTGTCAATTATATCTTAATAAAGCTTGGGTGGGGGCTGAGGGGAATCCAGCAATGTACAAAAAGCATTATACACCATGATAAGGTGAGATTTTTTCCAAGAACACAAGGTAAATTTAAAATCTGAAATCAGTTACTGTAACCATATAACATATGTACACGAAATGTCCAAAATAGGCAGACCTGTAGAGACAGAATGTAGATTAGGGATTGTCTAAGGCTGAGGCAGGATGGGGAGAATGGCAGGAATGATAAGGCGACTGCTACCGGGCACAGGATTCCTTATAGGGGCAGTGAAAATATTCTAAAATTAATTGTGGTGATGTTTACACAACACTGAATATAACAAAAACCATTGAATTGTACACATTAAACAGGTGAATTGTCTCATATGTGAATTACATCTCAGTAAAGGTGTTACCAAAAATGTTTTCACAGACTTTTTACATATAATACTATTATCATCACTATAGTAATAATATTGGCAAGAACCATTTTCATCTTTGCAAATATTATTCTTTTTGCCCGGAATGCCAACCCTATTACCTACATTTTTTCTGTCTAAAAACTCTATTCTTTTATTAATAATAAGCCAAAATGTGACCACCACTGTAATGCTTTCCATGATTCACTTTATGAAAAGCAAGTATCTCTGAAATATTTTTTTGTTTTAGAGGCAGAATCTTGCTCTATCACCCAGGCTGGAGAGCAGTGGTGCGATCATAGCTCACTGCAACCTGGAACTGCTTGGCTCAAGCAATCCCCTAACATGAACCCTGGATAGACAGATAAGCAGATGAAGAATTTTTGCAAAGCTGTACTTGCTCTTACCACATGAAATTCATGCTAATATTTTCTATCGTACTTTATTCTAGGCTAGTCTATTTTGTTATTTAATGTTTTTCATGACCCATTGAATTAATTTCATGACCCCGTAATGAGTGGCAACCTGCAATTTGAAAAATACTGTCCAAATTAAATTGAGCCCATATTACATATTTTAATATAAGTATTCCTTTATGTGTCAGTTTGCAACAGTGATTAGTGTTACAGGATGTTACAGTCACTGTCTATATTCTGCATTTACCCCCTTTTTGAATACTGAAGTTCTGCTATTATTTTCTGAGTTTTCTAATCCTGAGCTACACAGGTAAGTAATTTTTTATGCCAGGGAATTATTATTATTTGCATAAAAGACTCAATCTCTTACTTAAAATGATGTTTAATTCCTCAATAAAATCGTTTTTCCCTCCTATATGCTCTACACAGGATGGTTATTTTATTTATTGTTCTGGTAATGGCTTCTGATCTGTAACTCTCTCTCTGTCCTTCTGTATTCTGAGTTTTATGTGCTCTAAACAAGCTCCTTTGTGTTCTCCTCTGTGTTTTCCTTTTAATGTGAGCAGATTGGAAACAGTGAAAGCAATTTCACCCTGAACAGAGATAGGGGTACAAACAGCACTTAGTGTGCAATGCCAATAATTGTATCCTATGACTGTGTACTGCAAGTGATTTTATAATTGAAATAAGTCATGCCCAGTGACACATAGTCTATTCAAACAACAGTATTTCAGATTTCCATTTTTCCTGTTTTCAAATATATTTATGATTATGTTTAGTATTATCTATATGTCCATTGTAAGACATTACTTCCAGGCTTTAAATAAATAATCTGTATGGGGTGAGAGTGATACAAAACAGCTATAAGAATTTGGCAATCACTTATTTCTTTGATACAGGACTAGAACAACATTGGACAAAAGTACTTGTGAGTTTATTCTACATATGGCATTTGAATTTATTTCTTCTGGAAACCACAGTTTAGGAAACTCTGTCGTGTGTGTATTTATGCAACTCTGTGTGTGTGTGTGAGTGTGTGTAAAAGAGAGAGAGTTTCAAAAGGACCAGAATACATTTATGCATGATATGTCACATGGCCTGGGTATCAGTAATCCTCTCCTTCAGAAATAATTGCAAAGAAGTTATCCATTGAGAAGCAGTTCACAAAACAGTATTAGGCATTGGGATTTAGAAGAAGTGGTCTTTGTTTAAATCCCAGTTTTAACCCTGGTAGTCATGTTCTGTCTGCAAATACTGACTCCATTCTTATAACCCGTGTATCTTATATCTAGATACAGCCTGTGCTGTATTTTCTTGAAGCTAAAGTTGCATGTCTCAGAGCATCATATACTTGTGTTTTCAGCATTCTCATGCCTCCTTCAGTTACTCACGTACCTTGTCAAATGTCTATAAACATCCTATCTTCATTCTACATCCTTGGAATAGGCCTGAAAAACCACAAACTTAAGGAGCACGTTATTGACTTTTGTATGTGCTATAGATTCTTTATAAGGTCACTGACCTCAGGAAACATGAAATCCAGTTGCAAAGACGAAATAGTGAGTATTAACCAATAAAGAACAAGAACAAGAATTTGTCATGAAAACCGTAAGTGCTACAAGAATCTTGAGAAAGGAAAGATTCCTGAGAGTTCTAACAGTTAAGGAAGTTTTCTCTTGGAGGCATGAACTATGCATGCATAGGTGGAAAAGCAGGTATATTCCAAACAAAGAAATACATTTAGGAGGCTATAGTGTAATGGCTATGATGGGTTTGACTTCGAGTCTTAAATCCATCCTTTCTATCTATGTTACTTTTGGAAGGTTAATAAACATACATGAGCCAATAGTATTCTCACCTCTAGAATTAAGATAAAAGACTTATAGTGCTTGGCAATTAGTAAGCAGTCAATGTTTATTGTCTTCCTTTTCAAAAAAAAAAAACTAATAAAAGTATAATTAGAAATAGGAAGTGATTATTTTATGCATTTGGGGTAAGAAATAAGTTCATTTAGGGAACATATTCTCTATATGAAAACATGGTTCATTGCAACCGTGAATCCCATATGACAGGTAACACAGTAACAAGAGAGAGTATTTTCAAATGGCAAACACCATAGGTGTTTCTATTCAAATGAAACTACATAT
This sequence comes from Propithecus coquereli, assembly GCF_000956105.1. Classification (NCBI taxonomy): domain Eukaryota; kingdom Metazoa; phylum Chordata; class Mammalia; order Primates; family Indriidae; genus Propithecus; species Propithecus coquereli. Next base: position 5,861,806 of record NW_012149507.1, read on the forward strand.
GGCAGGGTAGTGTTTCTTGCCCTCTTGCTCCTGGTTACACACAGTATCCTCATTACTTGTGGGGAGGAGACACATTAGCATAAAAAATTATCAGACTCTTACCGTGAAAGGCAATTCGTCTCCACTCCAAACAATGTGACCATTCGTACTACACAGGAGTTGACAGAAGGTCAGGCAAGCTGCAGGGAAGAAAGGTAAAAATAAAGGAGGGAGAAAATTCAAGGTGAAAAGATGTCAGAACTGACCAGAAGGCTACCTGAAAAATGAACAAAGAATATCTGTACCCTCCAGAGGACTCAGAGTATATTCCTGGTTGCCAGAAGTAATGCTGGGTCCCCTCTGCTGACGGGTTGAATCTGTGATCCTTTCTGATACTGAGACTGAAGGTGGTTTCCTAAAAATCCAGTGGAAGTTTCAATGGAAATAGTGTGGATTACCCTCCCCACCCTCCCATCTTCCTGCCATAGCATCAGTGATTTCTGCCTTTTAAGGAAAAAAGAAAACTATGCTGTGAAAAGATCGATGTCTAGAGAAAATCTATGTTGACGTTGAATACAAAGATTCAGCTGGGATGGGCAATGTGGCTGTGACAGGGCTTGGAGGACTTGGAGTGTAGCTCCTTTAGCCCTGTTTATCTTCCTCTGTTGCCTGAGCACAACAATTCTGCCTTGGTTTTGTGAAGGAATTTTGCATCTGAGAGTTTCCACTGACTTCCGTATTTTGCTGGGATAAATGCCCAGGACTACAATTCCCGAGTCATATGGAACTTGCATGTTTAGTTTTTGTTTGTTTGTTTATTGTTTGAAACCTGCCAAACTGTTTACCATGCTGGCTGTAACATTTCACATTCCCACCAGCAATGTATTAGTGTGATCCACTTTCTCTGCATCCTTGCCAGCATTTGGTGTTTTGCTATTTTTTATTTTAGCCATTCTGGTAGGTATATAGGTGATATCTCCTTGTGATTTTAACTTCACTTCCCTAAGGCTAATGATACTGAACATCTTTTCCTGTGCGTATCTGCTATCTGCACATCCTCTTTATGTTTTTTGCACACTTTTAATTGGATTATTCGGCTTTTTACTGTTGAGTTTTGAGAGTTCTTTATAAATGATAGATAGTATTTCTTGTATATGTGGTTTACAAATATCATTGTCCTTTCTATAGCTTGTGTTTTCATCCTCTTAAGATGAAGAGCAAAATTTTTAATTTTGATGAAGTCCAACTTATCAATTTTTCCCTTTATGGATTATAATTCTTAAGGACATGTCTAAGAAATCTTTGCCTAGACTTAGATCCTAAAGATTTTTCCTCTGTTTTTGTTTGGATTTTTTTATAGTTTTATGTTTATGCTAAGGCTGTGATCAATTTGAGTTAAATTTTATACACATTGGGAGATTTAGGTCAAGGCAATTTTGGGGGGCCCCGTTTGCTATTTATTTATTTATTTATTTGTCTATGGATGCACAATTCTCCAGCATCTTCTTTGCCTCCTGAGGATGCTGTAAGCATAAATCGTGGATATGTGTATGTGCTCTCTTGTTTACCCATTCGGTTTTTATTATAGAAGGAGGTGAGGGGATATTGAGATCTGCAGGGCTACAATTATCCTACCTTCTCTAGTGCCCTGGGCTGACTTACTTCATCAGAATTTAAAACAACAATAATAATAATTTCATATGGAGTGAGTCTAATTACTGATTTTGTTGATTATCTTTCTTAACTTTGGATTTATTTCCATATTTTGGAATTTTGGTTTATAGACTCATTTCGTGCATAGATTTTTATGATTTTTTTCTGTGCCTTTTTCCCCTATCTCCCCACAAACTGCCACATGTACAGGTCTAGATGTTTTGAGTTTGCCCTCAACCAGATCTTCTTCAGACCCCAGAAGGAGATCTTTTTAATGGAATTTTGAGTTTCTTCTCTGCAGTGATTTTGAGAAATTACAGAGCCAGCAGAGACTTTGATTCCTTTCTTGGTTACAAGGTTGAGCCTATGTCTTCCTACTTCTCTGAGTTTACAGCTTACTGAAAGCTGTGTCCTAGACAGTGGCCAGCACATTTTTGATATTCCATCTCCTTTCATTTCTCAGAGAGACTCATCCTGCCCTCAGTCTGGCTTCAGTCGTTAGCCTAATTTTGGACTTGTATGAAGTATTTTAATTCTCTTTTACCTATGGAAATATTCCAATTCTGGCTGCCCCTGTTGACTTATAGACCCAGAGCTCTGATAGCCAGGACTCTAGCCCTGCTCATGACATTGCACTGCTGGTCTTCAGAGTGTTTATCTTGCCTGTAAGTCCAGCTACATATCTTTTCAGTTTTCATTTTTTATATTTTATCTGTTCTTGGTATGTGTCTGGAGCAGACAAAAGCACCAAATCATAATTTGACAGAGGCAATTTGGCCATAGATTTTCATATTGACTTACCATAGGAGAAATTGCAGATCTCTAGATTTTAAAGTCATAAAATCCTTCCTCTAGAGGCTGATAGGATATCAGCATGCATCAGTATTGGACTTCCTTTATGCCCAGACCTATAGTTGTTATTTTATATACATTATTATTATTTGTATTTTTGTAAGTGGAGAAATAGAATAGGTAAGTAAATTACCCACGACCCCACCACCAGTATACAGAGTGATATTAAAACTAAGTTCAGTCTCAGTCCCAAGTGAATACTCTAACCAACATATCAAGCATTTAATGTTTACTTTTTAATATTTAGGAAAAAGTCTAGAAGAAAGAAAAATAGCCAAGTTCTTCATGGCTAAAGTTTCTGAACTTGCATTGAAAATCCACAGAGAGCTTTTTAAAATTGTTTATAAAATACTTTGAGATCTTCTGATGAAATTGCTATTAGCACAAATCACTTTCCCACACTAATAGAACCAACTGTGCCAGCAGACATTAGTTTTGAGGTAGTCTCAAAGAAGTACAGTTTCAGATATTCTGCTATTTTAACAGTATCTGCTGAGCCTTTTAATTTTCTTGATTTGCAGCATCAGTAGTGCTCCTCACCACCCCCATCAGCTTCCCACTGTCCTCTGGCCCAACCTGCTTCCAGCTCTTCAGACACAGAGTGATGAGGGATTGGGACTGATCATCTGGCCCCACTAATCTCAGTCTCCCTGTGGAACCGAGGCTGGCAAAACAGGAAGGATAATTGGCCACTTTAGGAATTTCCTCCTTTCTGATGCCAATGTTTTACTTGTTTTATCAAGGGGAAGTCTGCCTCATGTTCATCAGCCTCTCACCTTCCATGGGCTCTTGATCTCACCTACAAATGTGCAGAGTTCTTGGGGGATTAAAAAAAAAAAAAAGACTCTTTGTAATTTTCGTTCCTACAAATGCCTGAATTCTTTACAACCAACTCTATTAAAATCATAGTACTGGGACTCTTGTATAACTGCCTTCTTTTTAAATTTAGTATCTTTTTTCAGTCCTTTAACCAGATTCTGTAACCTTGATTTTCCTCCCATCGTCTTGGCCGCTCTACTTCTGTACAATTCAGCAATGTCTTTTTCCTGCAACCTTGAGCAGCCCCCAAGGTCTATTGTGACGATCAGTTCTCCTTACTCCACATCTCGTCCTTGCACGCCCCCCCTCCAGGGATTCAGCTCATCCTTCCCCATATGACTAGGAGATCTCACACAGGTCTTCTGTTCTTCACAGCTCTGCTGAACACCGGGTTATTTTCTTGCAAGATCCAGCATTACCCCAAGCCCATCTTATCTTGCCTAAAATGAAATGGTGCATCTTCCACTCAAAAAATCACAACTCTTTCTTCATCCCTGATAGTTTTTCAATCATAGGAAATTGACTATTTTTTAATAGTAATCAGACTTCAAGTCCTATCTCTCTTTTTTTTCCAAAATCTATTGGTTTCCAAAATCTATTAGTTTTTCTACTAATATCAGCTTCCTTCAGATTTTATTACCACACAAAAAAAATATTTCCATAGGTTTTTGGCTGGCCTCTGCTTCTAGTTTTTCTCCAGGGCAACAAGAGCTAAAATTTAATACAGATTTGGCTTCATATAGCACTGCTTCCCTCCCACGCCGTCTCTCAAAATTATCAGTGTAATGCCACCGTCTCTTTAAGTTTCCACTCTGTAATATGACACAGAGGCCTCCACAACTGATATAGACTTGATTCTAATTTTATAAGCATTCATTCATTCAACAAATATATGTGCCAGGCACTATGCTGGGTGCTTGAGATATGTCAGAGGAAAGTCATAAAGAGAAAAATCTCTCTGCCTTTGTGGAGTTTTATTTCTAGTGAGGGGTGATGTAAAATAAACAATAAACATTAACAAAAGCAATAAATTACACAAAATGTCACAGGGCTAGAAACAATACCACAAAAAGGACCAATTAGGATGCTGGATGCCATTATAGTTTAGGGCGAGTCGCATTTTTATATAGCATGGTCAGAGGCGTTTTCATCAAGGAGGTTACAATTTAAGCCAAAATATGAGGAATTAAACCCTTTTCAAGTAAGAATCCCAGTATGGGTGCAGAGAAGTGAGGGAAGAAGGATGTGGTAGGAGACAGATGGGAGGTAGCAGATATCAGATCATTCAGGGCCCTTTAGAGGCCATTATGAGAGCTTTGGGGGTTCCTCCCAGGGAAATGCGTGGGAGGTTTGGAGTGAGTTTGAAAAGTCATTTAGACATCCAAGTGGCGATATCTGGTGAAAAATTGAATACACATGTCTAAAGCTGAGGACAGAGATCTAGACTAGCAATATATTTTGGGAATTGCCAGTGTTAGGAAACACTATAACTATGACGCGGGACAGTGACTCCCAGTGCTGGGAGCCACTTGAAGTCCAAGTGGGTCCTTGGCTTAGCACAAGAAAGAATTCAGGAGTGAGTCAACAAAATACTTTATTGAAAGCGATATTTATTTAGAAACTATAGAAAGTTAGAAAGTCTACTTCACAGACAGAGCAGAGGCAAGTTCTCCCTGCAGGAGAGAACCAGCCTTCTGCAGAAACTCTAGAAAGTGTACTCCACAGACAAAGTATAGGCTGGCCCTTCCTGTGGGAGAGAACCGGCCCCCTGGTTCCTGTTGCCTTTCTATTTAAGCAACGGGCTAAACAAGGGGAGGAATATTCATGGTGGGGGCAGTCTTCCTCCACCATCTTGGTTGTAACCTGTTGGAATGTGCCCAGGCTTCATCTTGTTTTGATCAGGGCAATTAGAAACTTTGTTTTGAGACTTCCTGACTCAGTGAGGTAGTGCTGCAGCAACGCAAAGCAATGCCATGTCCAAAGCTATGACGTACCCAAAACAGTACCTTCCAGTTCCCAGTCTCAACTATACTGATTTACTTACTCTTACCAAAACTCTACTCATTCTTCCCAAATCTGTATATTTGCCTTTGTGTATATACTTTCTTCCTTATTTTCAGTGTGCAGTATTTGTTTTCAGCCACAGCCTGTCTATTCCTGGGTAACTGACTCTTGTTTAATCATTTTTAATTTTATTTACCAAGTTACTGAGCACGTGACGTGTGCCAAGCACCGTACTGGAAAGTAGGGATCCGGTAACTAATAAGAGAGATAAGACCCTGCCCTCTTGTAACTTACAGTCTAATGAGGGAAAAAACAATAGAACAGACACATTCAGGACCTATGACCACTCTTTCCTCCTCGATACAGGGTCTTCGCTATCAGCTTTAAGTTTTTATCTTATCTCAATAGGGTATCTTTTTCAGTTTCCTTTGCTGGTTCCAGCTCTTCTCCACACACTCTCATGTTAGAAAGCCTCAGGGCTTGCTCTTCCTTCCTTTTCTTCCTCTATTAAAGCTCACTCTCTTGGTGATTCCGTTAACTCCCATACCTTTAAATGGCACTTATAGGCCAATGACTCCCAGACTTTTATCTCCAGCCCAGATCACCCTCCCAAATTCCACACTTCTTTAGAACTACCTATTTGACAACTCCACTTGGATGGTAAAAGGACATCTCAAACTTACCATGTCCAAAACTAAACACCAAATCCTCCCCTTCAAGCCCGCCCCTTTAAACAGCCTTCTTCATCTCTGTAGATGGAACAATACCTTTGCTAAGGCCAAAAATATCAGTCATGTTTTACTTGTTTCTTTAGCTCATACATCACCTCCAATCCACTAGGAAATACTGCTGGTTGCACCTTCAAATGTACCCAGTATCCCACTAATTCTCACGACCTCCACTGCTTGCTGCTATTCCAACTCCCCATCAAATCATGTCTAAGACTCTGACAGCCTCTGTGCTCAACACCCTGCAATGGTTACTCATTGGCCACAGAGCCAAATTCCAAGTCCAACCAAGAGTTGGAAAGCCCTCCACGGCCTCACATGAAGCCCCTCATTACCACTGATCTCATTCTTGCCCTCCCTACCCTCACTTTGCTCCAGGCACCCTGACCTCTTGCTCTTCATCACCCCTGCCATTTTCCTGCACAAGAATTTTTGCTTTGGCCATTTTCCATCTGGAATGCTCCTTTGCAGATATTTGCATAACAAACCTCTTACCTCCTTCAAGTCTTTGTTTAAATATCACTTAGAACTCCCAGTTCTTTTACCTTGCTCCTCTTTCCCCCTCTTTATATAACAACCTTTTTAATGTTCTAATTAATATATTATATAACTTACTCATTTTAGTTTTTTTTAACTATCTATCTCCCCATAAGAGAATATAAGCTTCACGAATATTTTTATCTGATTTGTTTACTTCTAGAACAATGCCTAGAAAAGTTCCAGGCATGTAATAGGTGCTCAATACATATTCATTGAATGAGTGAGCAAAGGAAGAATCCCCTGAATGCATTTCAGATTGTATCTTTTGACTAGTGCTATTAAAGAAATAAACGAAGTGATGTGATAGAACATAACCCTGGACCTATTTTATATAAGTAGTTAAGGGAAGGCCCAGCTATAGAGATAACTCTTAAGCCAAGATGAGACAGATGAGATGCTGGCAATTAGTGGGGTGGTAGGCAGGTGTGAGAGTGGAGAAGGACATTGTAAGTAAAAGCAGAGGGAACAGCAAGTGCAAAGATGCTGGCTGGAAGGAGTTTAGTATTTTCTAAGAGTGGGATAAAAAGCACTGGAGCTAGAGAATAGCACGTGCAGAGGATATCAGGACAGGACAAAACTAGAGAGACAGGCCATGGATGAGGTAGAGCCTTTCCATCTTATTAAAAGATCAAGGGGGAGTCATTATAGAATTTGAAGAAGAGAAATGACCTAATTTGATTTGTATTTATAAAGGTCATTCTGACTAATGCACAGAGAATAGATTATAGGGGAGGAAGAATGGAAATAGACCAACTAAGAGACATCATTGGTCCCAGGGAGAGAGGATGGTAGCCTAGCCTGGCTGGTGGCAGTGAAGTTGGAGAGAAGTGGATGGATAGGAGAAAGGTCTGGAGGTTGAATTGATTGCCTTAAGGTTCAGTGCCATTCATTCTGATTCTACCCTCTAAATGTCAAGACGATTCATTTAAAATGTCTGAGATTGAATCTAAAATAGCAAATAGGTACACATATTCTATCTATTTAGAATTTACATAGTGGTTTTGGTGGCTGGTCAGAAGAATCAGTCTTACCTTTGCACAGTATTACTGTTTATAACTAGTTAAGTTCTAGAATTTTATCATGGGTTCCATTTTCTACCCTAATATTGTGATAGGTGATTTAGAAAATGTCCAAGATTAGATTTATCTTTTCTAGTTTTCACATAAAATAGAACCATACAGTATGTACTCTTTTTTTTGGCTTCTTTTGATCAAAATAATATTTTCAATATTTATTCATATCATTGTATATATTATATTGTTCCTTTTTACTACTGAGTAATATTCTATTATATAGACATACCTCAATTTATTTATCTATTCAACTGCTGTTGGATATTTGAGTCTTTTCCAGTTTTGGACCATTATGAATAAATGTTCTATAAGCATTCATGAAAAATCTTTGTGGGGTCATAGGTTATCATTTCTCTTTGGTAAATATCTATGAATTAAATTATTGGGTCATATGGTACAAGTACAGTTAATTTTATAAGAAACCATCCAACTGTTTTGTAAAGTAGCTGTACTATTTTACATAATACCAAACAATGTATGAGAATTACAGTCAGTCCAGTTATTGTAAACCTACGATAATCAAAACAATGCGACTTTGGCATAAAGATAAACATGTAGATCAATGAAACTGAATACAGAGTCTGGAAATAGACCCACGCACATAAGGTTGAATAGTTTTTAACAAAGATACCAAGGTAATTATATGGAGAATAGATAGTCTTTTCAACAAATGTTGCTGGAATAGAAAAATAAATACAATCATGTGCTGTATAACAACATTTCAGTTAACAACAGACCTTATATATGACAGTGGTCCCACAAGATTATAATGAAGCTGAAAACTGTCACCTATGTCATCTTGTGATCCTGGCCCTCTGTAGGTCTAGGTTAATATGTGTGTTTGTGTCTTAGTTTTTAACAAACAAAGTTTAAAAAGTTAAAAAAAATAGAAAAAAGCATACAGAATAAGGGTATAAAGATAGAAAATATGAAAGAAAATATTTTTGTACATCTGATGTTTGTGTTTTAAGCCACGTGCTATTTCAAAATAGTCAAAATTTTTTTTAAATTTTAAACTTTATAAAGTAAAAAAGTTACAGTAAGCTAATGTTAATCTATTATTGAAGAAAGAAAAGCATTTTTTATAAATTTAGTGTAGCCGAAGTGTACTGTGTTTATAAAGTCTGTGGTAGTGTATAGTAACGTTCTTTGCCTTCACATTCACTCACCACTCACTCGCTGACTCACCCAGAGCAACTCCCAGTCCTGTGAGCTCCATTTATGGTAAGTGCCCCACATAAGTGTACCTTTTATAATCTTTCATACCATATTTTTACTGCACCTTTTCTATGTTTCGGTATGTTTAATATACATACTTACCATCGTGTTACGATTGCCTACAGTATTCAGTACAGTAACATGCTGTACAGGTTTGTAGCCCAGGAGCCATAGGCTATACCATATAGCCTAGGTGTATAGTAGGTTATACCATCTAGGTTTGTGTAAGTACACTCCATAATGTCTACATGGTGACAAAATCACCTAACGGCACATTTCTCTGAATGTATCCTATATTGTTAAGTGACGCATGACTGTAAATCTTTACTCTTGCATCATACATACAAATTAACTCCAAATAGATCATAGACCTATATGTAAAAGCCGTGACTATAAAACTCCTAAAACAACACAGGGGAAAATATTTGCAACTTTGGAGTAGCAAAGATTTTTGGATAGAACACAAAAAGTATGAACCATAAAAGAAAAAATTGACAAATTGTACAGCAAAATTAAAACTTCTGCTCTTCAAAAGATACCTTAAGAAAATGAAAAGCCATTTTCTGGGAGAAAAATTCACCATATATCTGACAGAGGACTTAAACTCATAATATATAAAGAACTTTTACAATTCAGCTGTAGGAGAAAAACGACCTGATAAAAATTGGCTGACAGCCTTAAATAGACGCTTGACAAAAGAAGCTATACAAATAGCCAATATGTACATGAAAAAATATTCAACGTCTTTAATCACCAGAGAAATGCAAATTGAACCACACTGAGATACTACGACACATCCACTAGAACTGTTTAAAAAAATAATAAAAACAAACAAATGGGACAATATCAGGTTTCTCTCTTTTGTAATCCAACAAAATGATTATAAAATTGCCACTTACTGTTCTTTAAAAAAAATACTCAAGTCTTCAATAGCTTTCTCATCACCTAAAGAAAGAATTTGAAATTCCATTCATATAAGGACTTTTGCTCCATGATTTCACCCCATTTTTTCCCACACATCCCTGCCGTGAATCCTGCCATTTAGCTCTAGCTAGCCATGCAGTTACGCAATCTCACCATGTACTCCATGTCTCCATGCTTTTGAGCATGCATTTCATCTATGCATAATCCACTTTCAGTCTTGCCCAACTGTTGAGCCTGTTTTTTTAGAAATGAAATCTTTTGCTTTTT
>NW_012149507.1:5883097-5883745 GCF_000956105.1 Propithecus coquereli
AAGAAAATGAAAAGCCATTTTCTGGGAGAAAAATTCACCATATATCTGACAGAGGACTTAAACTCATAATATATAAAGAACTTTTACAATTCAACTGTAGGAGAAAAACGACCCGATAAAAATTGGCTAACAGCCTTAAACAGACGCTTGACAAAAGAAGCTATACAAATAGCCAATATGTACATGAAAAAATATTCAACGTCTTTAATCACCAGAGAAATGCAAATTGAACCACATCGAGATACTACGACACATCCACTAGAATTGTTTAAAAAAATAATAAAAACAAACAAACGGGACAATATCAGGTTTCTCTCTTTTGTAATTCAACAAAATGATTATAAAATTGCCACTTACTGTTCTTTAAAAAAATACTCAAGTCTTCAATAGCTTTCTCATCACCTAAAGAAGGCATTTGAAATTCCATTCATATAAGGACTTTTGCTCCATGATTTCACCCCATTTTTTCCCACACGTCCGTGTCGTGAATCCTGCCATTTAGCTCTAGCTAGCCATGTGGTTACCCAGTCTCACCATGTACTCCATGTCTCCGTGCTTTTGAGCATGCATTTCATCTATGCATAATCCACTTTCAGTCTTGCCCAACTGTTGAGCCTGTTTTTTTAGAAATGAAATCTTTTGCTTTTT
>NW_012149507.1:5884410-5885819 GCF_000956105.1 Propithecus coquereli
ATAATGACTTTCCCAGTAGTTTTGAACTGCATTTCTCTACATATTCTAATAAAAACAACGTCCTGTCTTTTAGTGTCAGTTATTTAGGTCTTTATCTTTTTGGAACATACCATGTTTTATTTTTTGACTTATCGTGAATGTCAACCTAGCCCATTATTATTTGTCTATTCAGATATTGATGTCAATCTTAACTTCATTTGCAATGCTTTACATGCATGAGGCTCATTTAAGAGTTTTAAAAAGAAAACATTTTTTGGCATTTGTTGTCAACTTTTAACTGTCAAGACTCCATCAGAAATGCAATGTTCCTGCAAAACTTTCATATGTAAATTTCTACCAAAATGATCTTAATAAAATGAAATCTTCTAATTAAGACGAACGACTTGACCACACACTGGTTGTCAATGATCCTTGAGTACTTGACATTCTGGTGTCTTAGAAGAATGGTGGAGAGTTTTCCAGAATATGATTCAAAATAGCTACAGGATGCTTGGCCTCCTTTACAAGGATCCAGCATAAACAAGTCAGGTACCGGGCACAGGGAAAAGAAAGGTTGAAATCCCTGTGCCAGTACTTCATATACTTTACTCCTCTTGATTTTCTGCTTTCCATACTAGAATATGAGCTCCCCAAATGGGGATTGTCTGTTTTGATTGCTGCTGAATCTCTAGGACCTTACTGAGTGCATGGCGTTCAGTCAATAAGTAATTGATTGATTGCGTGAATGAGTGCGTGAAGTCAATGGGAAAAGAACTTGGAGGGGCGTTAAACCTACATCCTAGCACCAGCTTCTGGTCTGATCAATAGTGTGCTATAAGAGGACCTCATTTAAAAAGAAAAAGGTTTGGATTAGATGATGTTTATGGTTATTGTATGTCTCATGGGTCTCTGAGACCTCATTTGTTTACAAATTTGGGTACATGGTCAAAAGCCTCACAAACGTCAAAGATTCAAGAAAGCAAGGCAATGGAGTAGAACAGTCTTTCTTTCAAGATATCTATTCATTTTACAATTAGAAAGTGTCTATAAGATCTTTATTAAGTTTAAGATCAGAGTATCACTTTAAACCACTGGCTCTAGTTACCAAGAAATCAAATCAAGTATCCTCATTTCTTTACTAATTTCTTTGAATGAATTGGGCAGGGTTGGAGCCAAGTTTTGTGAGCCCTGGAGATTATAAAACTGGGGAAGGGGTAGTTAGCAATTAAAAAACAAAAAATTACAAATATAAAATTAGAGTTTTTAGAAGTAAATATCTATTTAGAATGAGAAAGGAAGTCACAACATGTTGCAAATTTTAAGAAGCTCAGAACCACAAATATCACCAAAACCAGAAAAAAGAACATAATGTGGTTTATTAATTGACTTACTGACATGCCTTTGTAATACTTTTACCTACATTTTAGCTA
>NW_012149507.1:5886359-5892962 GCF_000956105.1 Propithecus coquereli
TACAATCATACACCTCAAAACCTGGAGTGTGTACTTTTCTATTATTTTTATTGAAATGTTCCAAAAGAGTCTTTTATATTTTCAGTTAAAATGGTTTATTTGACCTTTAACAAGTTTTCAAGTAACTTTGGCATCTCTTTCATGTTCAAGTTTCTCTTATGAGTCTTTGAAATTTTATTTTGGAGACCTTGAAATGTTGTTTTACTCATGATAGAAGCTTTGAATAGCCTTATAATACACAATCTCATTATATTTGAAATATTTAAAGAAAAATCCATATGAACATACATTTAAAGAATTCCATCTGCATGATAAACTTGAAAAGAAAATATGTAACTATTGGAAAATGTTGAATGAGTCAACCACTTGTAGAGTCACCTTTTGTCTTGAAGTGTGCCAAGGATGCACTGAGTGTCATACACCTTCTCTATGCTTATTATTCATGTTTATAAAAGGTGTTTGCTGTCAGAACTGGCTACATAATTTGAAGGGCCTCTTGTTTAAAAGGTACTAAGAATTCCAAGAAAGTGACGGCAGATAATCCAGCCAGCACAGGACCCTTCTAAGTGCTGGGCACTGTGTAAATCTACGGGGCACGTGCCAATGAAGCCGGCACTGCTCACAGCCTCTTCTCTTTCCCAATAGCACCATCCTACACCTACCTGACTGTTGTTCAGCATTGTAAAGAAGAAACTCCTAGCCACACAAATACATCCCACTAAAAGCCAACTAAGTATTTCCTTGAGTCAATGTTCCTAGAACCAGAACCCTAACATATCCATTGCCCACTCCAATGCCTGACATGAAGGCAAATGTGAGGAAGGGGAAGTTAGAATAGAGAGAAAAAAAAAAGGAATCTTAACCAATTTCAGTGTAAATATATTACATTTGCAAATTTACCAGAACACATGACCATATAAACACATTTCTAGAGCCTCTACCAGAATCTTAGACTGGGTTCCTGCAAGTCAAGAAGGTTGAGGCAAAAGCTGGAGCTTTGTGATAACTCCACATCTGGGCATGGGCTGGGATCACTGTCACACACCAAGATCCCAATGAACACTGGTGTTTCCACTGCAGAAGGGGTTTCCTTACCACCTACTTTGGGGCCACTATTCTTTCTGTACTGCTGCCTGAGGAATCCAATCTCCAATCATTGTTCTTTTAGGAGACAGAAGGAAAGAGACAGAGAGAGAAAAAAAGAGAGGGATCCAAGTCCACATGCTGAAGCTTCCCCATCTCATCGTTCCCAGATCTTTTCTGGAAATCTTTTCTGAAAATCCTCTCTGGAAATTTGTGTCCAGGTATCATGGCAGTTTGCTGTATCTTAATCCAATGGTCAGCTGATGGAGCACAACTCTGTGTCCTAGTGAAGTTGCTTAAGTATCTTGCAGCCTGAAATATTTTCAGTAGCTTTCAGAATTAGAATTAGTATGATGAGGTTTTCTTACCACTCACTAGTTTCTTATCATAGGACTTTTCATAGTATTTGGCATTGAACCTCAGAGGTGTCAGTGAGCATGGATGTGCTGGTGATGAGCACACATCTGCAAAGTTAAGGGTTTACCTTAGAAAACATCAATCATGGATTTCACCCCCATCAAGTCGTAACCAAGTTTGGCGTCTCTGATATCACAGGGGCAGAGGGAGGGCTCTACTTGCAGAAGTCCTGAGAAATATTCTCCCTCAAATTTTAACCCTCATAATCACATACCCCTTTATGACCTTCTAGCAAAAATAATGAGTCAGACGTGAAAATTGTACAATTTTCTCTTTTCGGCAAAGGCTCAGTGGTGAAGAATCATATTTTGTTTTGTATGTATCAAATCAGATCCTTAATACACTGCTCACATAAGCATCAACAAGAACACCTTGTTCAGAGAGTTGCGCTGCTAATAAACAATTGATCTGTTTTTCAAGCTGGTGAAAATGAAACATTTTCCTGGAAGTGCTCTGATTACCTAGCTCAATCTCCTACACGTCCTTGGCAAATGACTTTCCCTATAATTCTAATTTGAATGAGATCCCAATTTTTCATCCAAACACAACACTCAAAAGAAACCCTCTATTTAACTCCACTAGAGAAAACAACAAAATCCTTGGCTACTACTTTTAAAATATATAATTAACTATCGAACATATTTCATCAAGTTGCTGTGCTGAGCTAACTGCGATGGCTTTGTTGGTTCCTAAATTGCAGGTTTCTCTCTCTTTCTGCCACTCATTGTTACCCTTTGTCACCTTATTTGTTCTAGCCAATTTAGCTCATTGATTTTCATTGTAAAGGCTACAATACAGCCAGCAATTTGGGACTTTCACAAGTTAGGCTAATACATGTTAACCGGTATCATTGTCAGCTTTATTGTTGATAATATAAGTATGTCTATAAAGGAAGGGGCTACAAGAATGAACAAAAAAGAATGAATGAAAAAAGTTTGAGAGCCATACTTTCTAAATGATTTGGCATTCCAAAAATGTGCCATTATTTTTTTTAAAGGCTGTGAAAACACGGATTTAATTTCAATATTAAACCAGCATTTGACCAACATATTTCGAGCACCTATTAAGAGCCAGGTCTCTTGCCCAGAAGGGGTTTACAATCAGTGCGGCTGATGTAATACAATTTAAAATAATCAATGCTCAAGTGGAGGTTAGGTACAATCCATAATACCAATTAAACCACAAACCAGAGACTTAGAATCTTACATTATATTTTTGAGTGCTGGTCAACTTCTTATATTTAAAGTACCATTTTTTCCCTTAAATCTAGTCCTTTTGTGAAAAATTACAAAGTTTTCTTAACAATTCTTAATACTTTCTTCTTCATAACTTTTATTTAACACCAAAAATTAGTTCTGTTCTTCTGATTTATGGAAATAACGTTTTAGACAAAATTTTTTGAAGCTAACAATGACACCTTGCTCATGTATTTGGAAATGACAGTAAAGGACTATTATAGACATAGTAAAGAAAAATATTGATTTTTATGGATTATTTATTTAAAGAATTTGTTTTTATTAAGGCATTAGGATAACAGTTATCTTCTAGAAAATGGAAATGCAAATATTTCATACTTAGCAGAAAAATTTCATTAACTCGTTTCCCCAAAACTCCAGGTCTTTCGAATTTGTTATGAATTCACAAATGACAGAGTTGTGGGCTATATGCTGCCACAATGCAATTACCACCTTCTTTTTTGTGTTGGCTAATTATTTCTTTGCCACATAAATAACCCCAGAGGGAGACCACAGTTTAATCAATAAAGTCTGAAGAGAATCTGGTGAATCTAACTATTATCATGCCAGAAAACTACTTATTTCTGTCACCAGTGTATCTCATAAAAATAATGATGTTGGCACTATCAGTAATCACCTACCTATTAAGGGAAGGGATTGGCTTATTCATCTTTTTATTTCCAATACTTAGAATGGAATCAGGCACATATTTGGAGCTCAAAAATTTTAATAAACCAAACTGATGTAAAAGGATGAAATGGGGTTTGGAGAAAATATAATCATCTTATATAAGAAGCTGGGATTTAGTAATATGGGGAAATTAATTTATTTAACACATACATATTAAATGATTTTTTATGGGTCTGGCACAGTTTTATATACAGGGAACACAGAAGTGAACAAATCATATAAAAACCCTTGTCATCATGAAACTTTCTAGTAGGAAGAGACTGAAGATAAATATTTGCTTACAGTAAAGTTCAGCAGGATTGGCGAAATGGTGATACCTGTGATTGTTTCATTCTGCATTCACCCACCCAGATGTGTACATATCATGCCTACTTTGCATTAGACGCTGAGCAGTGTTCTAGATATTCTCAGCTAGAAGATACAAAACCTCCCCTTAGGGAGTTCCCCAGCTGTTGGGAAAGCAGCTATTGGACATAAAACACAAAAATGATTACAAGAAAGCATTTTATCTACCAAAAATGAAGGTATAAACATGGTACAGTAGAAACCTGGGGAAATCAAGGAAGGTTTAAAAGAGGAGGCTTGCTCTAAAGGAAGCCTTGCAGAGGGGCTGCGGGGATAGTGGAGGAGTCTGTGAACAAAGGAATGGCAGACACTAAAAGCTAGAGTCATAATAAGAGAAGTTGATTGGCTCTAGAAATGCAAATGAGATATAAAAGAGAATCTGAGAGAAAACAGGCAGCAATACTTAGGCTCAAACCCTGACACTTCCACTTACAAGCTGGGTGACCTGAGGCAAGTTACTTTACTTCTCTAAAACTCAGCTTCCTCACTTTTAAAATGGACTATATTCCTGTTCACAGGATTGTTGTGAAGACTGAATAAAATACAATATTTCCAATTCTAGCATAGCACCTAAAATACGATAGTGCTCAATAAATGCTAATTCACTCACTTTTCCCTCATAATACTAAGGAAATCATTGAAGAATTTTTATCAAAAAGACCTAACATCTGACTCTAAGGTAGCGTTTTTGAGGATTGTTTTGAAGAAAGCCATATTTAGGAGAAGCAGATAGTTTGCTGAAAGAAAATCAAAATGAAGATGAAAAGAAGGGGTGGCAATTGCAGATGTCCAGGAGGTAGAATGGCAGGACACAGTGACAACTCAGCTGGGAAAGGGAGAGAGGGGAATGTCTAGAAAGACCTCAAAGTCTGCTGCTTAGAAAATTGCATTGATGGCAGGAAACAGAAGTAGGTTTAGAAGGTAGACATCATGAGTTCGATCTTGGACAGTTGAGTTTGAGGGACCTGTGGGATATATACATGGATTCATTACAAACACAACCAACAGATATTTGTAGCCTACAAAAAGATACTTAGATTTTGCGATTATTAGGTGAAAGTAAAAGACTAAGATATGGATAGTATTAAAGGTTTTTGAATGTCTTATCTATTTCCAGCTGCCATGGATGAAAAGGTATTCCCCTCATGCCTAATTATGTTGAACTTATTCTGTGATCCTAGTTGAATGCACTATAAATTATTAATAGAAGCACTTACTTAATAAGATGATCCTATGGTCTGAAGGTTTGTGTCCCCCCAAAATTTTTATGTGCAAATTCTAACCCCCAAGGTGATGGTATCAGGAGATTATTGGATCATGAGGGTGCAGCCCTCATGAATGGGATTAAGGCCTGAAAATGCTCATTTGTCCTTCCCATCATGAGAGGACACAGCGAGAAGGTGCTATCTATCAAAAAAAAAAAAAAAAAAAAAAACAGGCCCTCAACAGACACTGAATCTTCCAGCACCTTGATCTTGAACTGTCCAGCCTCCGGCACTATGAGAAATAAATGTCTGTTGTTTAGAAGCTACCCAGTCAATGGCATTTTATTGTGGCAGCTTCAACAGACTAAGATGAATGGGTTAACTTTATTGGCTAAAAAGAAGCTCAGAGCTTCTTTCAGCCCCTCCCTTTCCATACTCACTTTACTCCCAGTCTGTCACCAAGGAGAAATGCTCCTGTGTGTTGGTTAAGAACATTTGATTAATCCACATTTTGGAGGTAGAGGCTAACAGCACAAGGGGTGTCCAGTCCTCCTACCCTTCAGAGCCCTGGAGGCGCTGGACAGCAGGGCAGCTCATGCTCCCTGTGGCTCCTTTCTCTTTGGGTGGCACTCTCTTTTCCCACCCGTGGATTGAGCCGAAGGCAGCACCTTAAGAAAGATGTACCCAGTAAGAAAAGCCTGGACTGGCAGCCAAAGCTGCTCCCTGTCTCAGTTCTGCACTCCCTTCTGCTTTCCACTGATGGGTGTACTCAGGATTGGGGTCGTGTGCATAAATCGTGTAAGAACAAAGATTTATTTCTGTGTGGACTCAGACTGGAATCAGGCAAAATAGGCATTTCGACTGGCTTTCATGCTGGTACTCTGTCTGCATAGCCTAAGCAAAGGAGTGCTCCCCAGGTGCTGTCAAACTCTGTCCAGGTTGGGGCAGTGCCTAGTAAACAGCAACATGTACTTTGACTTGCATTTTCCTCTATAAAAACAAGTTGAAGGAAGAACGTGGATAGTCCCAGGGCTGTGGTCCAATATTACAACCCAGTATAGTTGTGGATTATCTGAATATGAGAACCATCCAAATTCTCCTTTCAAATCTTTACATGCAAAATGTTAGTGAATACTGCTTTTTATCTGTATACATGGAAAATGTATGGTGAGAAACTATGACATCATTCCCCAAGTTCAAGATAGAATTAGTTTAAGAGAAAGCTGCAACTGAGAGAACTGTAATCAGATTGTTACTTTGGACTATGTCAATTATTGCAGCTTCTTCAGGTTCACGTCACAAATCATTATCCTCAGCAAACTGGACCTGACTTAAAAACAGAAAGTCATTTGTCTATATTGTTACTGTTTTTAACACTAATCCTAGGACTTTATATTGGAGTAAAAGTGAATGTTCAGAATTTAGAGGCAAACTGTGGCCTTAAAAACAATTCCAAATGATTGAACATGACATCTGGAAAGGATTTCAGTCTCTACGCCTTCTTCTAGAGTTAGAATAAACAGTCCAACCAGTGGGTAACCTAAAGTTATAGGTCAGATTCTTCTGTCCATATTCTAACAAGACTGCCAAATCTTTATCCTTTCTAATCCTTCACTTTTGGATATTGT
>NW_012149507.1:5893402-5893913 GCF_000956105.1 Propithecus coquereli
CTACCATATGCTAAGCAGTGTTCTAAAGTGCCTGAATGTGCTATCTCATTTATATTTAACAGCCATGTGAGTTATAATCTCCATTTTACAGAGGAGGAAATTGAGGCTCAGAGAGGTTAAATAAGATACCCACAGTTTACAAAAATGGTCAATGGTTGAGTAGTCTAACATTTGAGGCTAAACTCTATTTTAAGTTACATATGTATTTATGTATGTATGTAAAATACCATAGAGTCAATCTAATTTGACCTTATTGAGAATTTTTATTGTTTCTTTGAAAGATAAGTAATGAGGTAACTTTTCATTGGCTTAAATAATGACCAAAACCTGAGAGAGGAGTCATTGAGAAATAATTTATCTTGTGGATTCTAACAATACAAATAGCAAAGCATGTTTTTCCATACCTAGATCAGAAGTTCTCAGTTTTTGGTCTCAGGATTCCATTATAATTTTGAAAATAATTGAGGATCCCCAGATGCTTTTATTTATGCAGGCTATCTCTATAAATATT
>NW_012149507.1:5895373-5899019 GCF_000956105.1 Propithecus coquereli
TTACAGAATAAAAAGAGCTTTCATTTTTAAATAGTGTTTTTCTTCATTCAGACATACACGTACACACAGAGAATGAGCAAAGTCTAAAATTCCAAAAAGCTTGGAATTTTTTCATCAAGGTAAATGCAATGGTCAACTTAATAAGTCTATCATTTCTAAATGAGATTATCTATACTCACTTGTTTTCTTTCTCAATAGGTTAAGCTTATGAAACAGAGCAGTACAAAAGAAAAATAAAAGGAATGGCATTAGTGCTTTTCGAGTTTCATTCCCAACTCCACATCAAACGCACACAGATAAATGCATCTGCCTGCAACCGTCATACTACCCTGTTCTTGCTCAAGCTCTCACCTTTCAGTGAACGAGACTCTGCAGACAAGAATTACGTGGCAGCGTGACCTTTATGAAACAGCAGAGGTGCTGTTATCTTAACAATCAGCAAATCCTAAAACAGCAGCATACATGTTGATTAGATGTCTGTCATTTCCAAATGCACCATTTGACAGTGTCCCGGAGTTCAGAGACAAAAAATCAGGCATCCACCACAATTTTACATTAAAGATTTTACTGCAGCCACCCAGAGGAAGCAATTTACTACATAGCAAGTTTTGTCTCTTCTCTCGGACTGCCCTGTAGATGAAATTAGACCAAGAGATTTGGAAGAGGCCATGTGGGAATGGATAGACACTTTTCAGCTAAGGTCAGGTAGTAATCTCTACCCACAGCAACCTGGGAGTACCTCTGATGGAGGAGACCATATTTCAGAGCATCAACAGGGAGACATTCTGTCTTGTCTTTGGTCATACAGGTGAGTTGGTCCCAGAACCTGATCTTGCCAAGATGAGGAACAGCATCCTCATCTATCAAAATATGTTAGGGTATATATCCTCTGAAAACTCTTCTAGTCAAACATTCTGAGGGTTAGATAAGACTCCGTGCACAAGAGGACCCTCTGCCTTTGACAGTTTTTGGAGCTATGCACTCTGATATGCGAGTTTTTACCTTACTTTAACTCCTTCTAGTCCAAGCAGAGGCTTTCAAAATACTGGTGATCAAAAAGAAAAAAGGCAAATTCACCCTAAAAGTTCTGAGTTCAGAGACAGTTTTGAAAGGCAAGAAATATCTTCAAAAGGTTCTACCCCAAAATTCTGTGTTACCATGTCCCTTGGTAAAGGCAATGTAATATGCAGAATGTCAAAACAGATGCTCTGGGTGTTGCTTCCTCTACAGAAGGGCCCCAGCTATGACAGTAGCATCTCCACTCTGAGGGCGCCAGCAGAAACCACGTGCAGTGACATTGGCCTTGGCCAAGACCGCACAGAAAGGGAGGCCTTGGGTCACAGGCAGCTCAGGCTGATCTTGAACACAGACTTTCTCTCTTGCCACCTTTGCCCTGTTGGTGAAGTGTCAGAGAACTGTAGAACTCCATCATCAAGATAGAAGCTGATTTTCTGTTCAAATTTTCCTCTTGCTTTAACAAGACAACTCTAGAAGGACTTGAAAAGACAGAGGCAACAGTGGCTTTAGGGATCCAGAAGCATCACTACAAACACCAGCAGAAGACAAGGACAAGCTGGAGGTAATGTGGCAAAAGTTTTCCATTTCTGTTGCAGCCAGAGTCATTGAACTGACATCACAGTCTCCTTCAAAAATTTTCCATTCACCAAGGTCACCTTCAAAAAATCTGTTTCCACTTCTCATGATTGTTCCATACACTCATATCTGTGTAAAATAGGAACACTTATTTCAAACAAGTTGTTCACCGGATCATTTTTGTCAATAGCCATACATTTATAATCTGGCATAGAAACGATAAAGAAAGATGGATAATGGACTGCCTGCTATTCAACTAACAGCCGAATCCCAGCTATTTCTTGGAATTCTCTGTTCCTGTGAAATGTTAGACAATGTATGAATTGCCTCATATTTTAAAAATATCAGAAGAGTTTTCATTAACCACAAATAAACCGCCCTTGGCCCCCACATTCCACATGAGCTTCCATCTCATTTCTCTGTTCCCCTTTACAAAAAACAACACAAGAATTTTCTGCACACTCTGCCTCCTCTCCTCCTTCATCTTGCATTTGCTTTTCACCGTGTGCTTACCCCACATCTCTACTGAAATAGTTCTCATCAAGGTTATCAAGGGTGCCACGTTGCTAAATTGGGGGACACGTTTGTCTGCATGTTATTTGACTATTTAGTAGCATTTGGCACAGATGGTCACTTATTTTTCTTCTTGAAACATTCTCTGCTCTAGGATTCAGTGTCACTACACTCCTGGGCTTTCTTCCTATCCTCTGGTCCTTCATTCTCAGTTTCCTTTGTTGGCTTCTCCTCCTTTACCAAAATTCCACAGATGGAGAATTCCTAAGCCCTCTCATCCCTAAGCCCGCTCACTTTTCTCTGTTAATGCTCTCTGATTGGGGTTGATTCTAGCACCGTCTTTATACTGACTTCCAGACATAGACCCTCAATCTAGACTTATCCCCTCCGTGCCCCAGACTTGTACATAAATAGGCAGGTAGATGATAGATGATGGTGGTAATAGATAGACAGATAGATACATATTATAGACAGATAGAGAATGATAATAGATTGACAAAGAGACTCACATCTCTACTTAGTTGTCTACTAGGCATCTCAAATATAGAAAATCCAAAGTAGCAAGTCCAGATGAAACTTGCTCATACCATTCAAACCTCCAAATCTGTTTCTTCCTCGGTAAATAGCACTGCTGATCATATTCAATGCAGAAAACTGTCATTTTTATTGACTTCCTTCCCCTTATTTTCTGTATTTCACCAACAATGAATGCTATCATATCACACCCAAATATATTTCTCTACTTTATATACCTCTCTCTCTTTGCATTGCCACCACCCTAACCAAGCCATCAACATGTGTGGTCTGAACACAAAACAAAAAAAAAAAAGAAAGAAAGAAAAAGAAAAGAAAAAGTTTTAGAGCTATCTTTGCTCCTACTTTTTACTTTCAACAATTCATTTTTTCTACAAGAAATATGAAACCCTAAAATTACAAATCCTGTGAGGCTACTCCTTTGCTGGAAAACTTTTCATTGTTCTCCATTACACCTGGAATAAAATCCAATTGCTCACGATGGATCAAGACTCTGCATGGTCGAACCTCTGCCTCATCTTTTGCCATTGTCCCCTTTGCTTGTTACCTACTGGCCATATTGGCCTTCTTCCTTGCTTTCTAGAATATTCCCCCAAGATTTTTCCTAGTTTGAAGCCTTTGTATTTGATGCATCTTTACCTGGAATTCTATATCCACTACCTTTTCATAGGAAATATAATAATAATGTATAGTTATTGCACCATATGTCTGTTTATGTATTGCAGATAGACAGTTACATCCCCAAAAGAAAGTAATCATATCAACCTTGTTTTCGCAGCATGTTCATCACCTGGTGCCTAACAGGTACCTAGTGCCTGGCACAGCATAAACATTCAATAAATACCCATTTAATTCTTTAATAACTCAGTTCATCTAACACAATCATTAAGGCATTGAAATTTTATACAAAGCTGAAGGTACTTCTTCCATTATTCTTTTTCCTTTTTATATTGTAGAATCAAAGGTACTTAATATATGTATTTAATGAAATAGTGACCAAGTAGGC
>NW_012149507.1:5903589-5905968 GCF_000956105.1 Propithecus coquereli
CACCATCCCTGTTCAGAGAATAAACCCTGTGCAGAGATTTAACAGTGGGCTCTAACACCCATCTCCTCTTCCTAGGCACTGCTCTGTCCATATCTATCCCCTAAAGAGGATAGATATGGCCGAGAGGCTCTCAGCCCTTAATCTTCCCTCTAGAATGTTCCAACTCACCCAGTAGACTGTGCATCCCAGTTTGGTTTTTTCTACCTGCTTGGCCTTGAAAGTTCTCTCCTACTTTCCTCTTATTGTGGAAATGAGTTGAAGAAAGACTCCACCTAGGCCTGGGAGAGCAATTAGTAAGCAAAGATTTAAAAGCCAGGCAAAAAACTGGTGACAGCCTGAAGTCATGAGCCTGAACTGATGCGAGGAGAACAAATGATAGATATGAAAGATATTAAAAGCTAGAAACTGCAGAATGCAATAACTTGACTGATGATATGCACCAAGGAGTGTGTATGTGAGAAAAAGGAATATGAAATTACAAGGCAAAGAGTAGCACCATTCACCAAGATAGATGATACAGAAGAAATCCAGTGGAAAGTAATGATTAATTTTTCGATGTGATTGATTTGAGGTGCCTATGGGCCTTACCAATTGAAATATTCGTCAGGCCATTGGAAATATAGGTCGCCGCTAGCAGAGTTCTTGATTAGATTGTAGAATCATCAAAATGTAAAGGAAATTTTGGAAAGGGTTTTCTTTAAGATACTGCAGGCATTATATTTATAATGAAAAACTCAGAGAGATGAAAACAAAGCCTTTTGGAATTATGACTTTAACCCTTAAAGATGGAGCAGATAAAAGACAGTCTTTGAAAGGAATCTAGAATGAATAACTGATGAGATTAGAAGAGGGGGAAATGAAAAATTAGATCGTGAAGATCAAAGGAGGAGACAGTCTCAAGAAGAGGAAAATGGTTAACAATAACAATTGTTCATCGGATTGTTCGTTGCTTCTGCCAAATCAGCCTGACTCAAATTCAAATGGCTCTTTAATCCTTAATGAAAAATTCATAACAAAAATAAAACAATAAATATTCGTTTGTTTGATGCAACTAACTAGTCTCCAAATTACTGACTGACACTTTTATCCAAGATGACATAGAGCATGGAGCCATCCCTTCTAAAGCTTATTGAGTGTTTGGTGAGCTGGGAGAGACTGTATCCTTGGGCCAGGTGCTCTGAGGCTTCTTGTTTTAAGGACTTAAGCCTTTGTATTTCAGCACAAGAATGATTCTTGACACAAATCCATCTGCCTATCTTCTTAGGGAAAAAAATGCAAAACTTTCCCATTAAATTGTGCAGTGAGTTGATTAATAAAAAATGCACTTTCCCCCATTGGGAATTATGACTTAATGTTGTCTAGTGAAGTTTATTTTGAAATAATTACACAAAATGGTGATGGCAAAGCGAGCAGAGATACAGTTTGAATATTAAACTAAGATTAAAGATGAAACAAGCATATGGTCTTATTGAATGGTGAATGCAACAAAAGCTAATATGAACACAGAACACAAAAGCATGCAATGATAATACGAAATTTTATCAGTTTATGAAAACATATCTGAGTAATGAGCTGTCAAATACATTTCAAATTCCATGGTATTCTATTATCTATTTTAAAATATTGTAGGTATTATTAAATATTATTGGCTTTTTCTCCTGTCTTTCCACAGAACTTTAGGCCAGGTCAATAAACAGAGTATCACCATCAATACAGAAGATTTCTCATGTCACAGTTTTCCCAAAGATAACCACTATTCTGACTGTAAACATCATAGTTTAATTTTGCCTTTTATTAAAGTGTATGTAAATGGAATCACAGTATGTAATCTTTTGCGTCTGGCTTTTTTGACTCAGCATTATGTTTGTGAATTTCATCCATGTTTTGGATATAATTGTATTATTTGGTCCATTCTTATGTGAATATACCACATACTATTTATTCATTTTATTATCTTTGGATACTTATATTGTTGTCAGTTTGGGACTGTCATATGTAAAGCTGTTGTCTATATTCTTGTACATGCATTTCAGTGATTATATGTAGGCATTTTTACTGGGTAAATATCTGGGAGTGGAATTCTTTAGTATGTATCAATAAACTGCCTTCCGAAGTGATTATACAGTTTTGGGCATTATAAAAGAATTTGGATGTTCCACATCCTCCCCAAAACTTACCATTCTGTTTTTTCTGTCTTTTTCCTGTTAGTCATTCTGGTGTTTGTATAACCTGTTGTGGTTTTAATTTGCAATTTCTCTGTTATCTAATAATGTATTGTGTACCAACCATCTGGATATCTACTTTTTGTGAATTCCCTCGTCATGTTTTTTATATATTCTTCTTTGGTTATTTGTTATTATTTAGTTGCAGCAGTTCTGT
>NW_012149507.1:5906018-5907695 GCF_000956105.1 Propithecus coquereli
AGAAAAGAAAGATCAGTGAATGGGGAAAGAGAGATGTTTGACAACCACAAACAGTTATGCAGAGATGATTTCAATTTTTCAAGAAGAGAATGTAAAACCCATCAAGAAATAACCAGAATATTTTTCTCAATAAATAACTATTTCCTAAAAATAAATACCATATAAATACCATATGTGAAAATAAAATGATGCACAGAATTCACTGCTTGTTAGAATACCAGAATAGAGGTGCTGAAGCCCAGGTATCATAGCCTCAGTGTTTTTTCTATAATCTTGGTAGGTCACTTCAATTTCCTGTGCCTACATCTCTGCATCAACACAGAAGTTGGATGGATGAGAGAAAGTAAAAGCACTTGAAGATCTAGGTTTTCTTTTCTTATTTCCACAGAAAATTTTACTAAAATCTGATAGAAAAAGTGAAAACCTGCTCTTGATAAGTAGAAAATCTCAAAAGATATAAACCAAATATTATTTCTCTAAAAAGTCAACATTTATCATTAAACACTAATCACCATTAGTTTTGGATTTTAGTGTGAACTTAGAAATCATTCACCTGCACATCTTCTGGAAAGACAATCCAAATGAATTTTATCCCGATTGATATGATACATTCTCAGAGCATCTAATAGGGAAAGGATTACAATGACATCACACAACTACATTCTGCTTTTATTCAAACTCTTGGCAATACCCCTATCACATCGAGTTTTAAAACTAAGCCAAGGAGGAAAGATGGCTGCTGCTCAAACATAACCAGACAGAAAACAGATGGGAAAGAGACATAATGCAGAGCCCGACAGCACATTCTTTCTAACAGCACAATTACAAAGGCATCTGTTCTGGAAGTACAGGTTTCCATTGCGTCTTTGTTTTACCTGATGGATGAAAGAACAGAAGCATCTTAAATTGTGGGAATGACAAAACTATAATATGTACTTATATGCAGGGGCTGTTAATTTCATGATATCATGGACAGAGTTGATTAACAGCATCCTATCCCAAAGGGCTATCTCATCTATAGCTAGAAAAGTCATCTTGCAACTAAATGACTTCCTGCCCCAGCTTCAAGGCAGAAGGGCAAATCTGAAGAGCATCATGCTATCCCAGGCCTCTGGGAGGGTGGGGGTGCACAGAGCACAATTTTTCTTAGGCCCCGGCATATTTCTGCCAGTGGCAGAGTGATTTTACTGCCATGAGTCAGAAAGCATGTGAGTCATCTGTATAATAAATGAGACAACTTTATTTCATTCAGCTTCTGCTCACTTCATTATAGCAACAGAAAGTAAGGAAAATTTCTGTTTTCTGTCAGGTTTTCCCAAAATGATCAGTCACTGATGGCTCACATGTCCCCATCAGAACTGTATAAGATTACGAAGCCACAGCTTGTATTGCCAGCAATCCAGGCAGGAATGTGGTTGCCAAGCACACTGGCTCCTGCCATGATTTACCACTTCCAAATGTTACATTTGACAACAAATCTAAGAAGTGCAGCTTTCTCAGCTAGAAGCTTCCTGAGTTAGATCTGTCACTGCTGCTTGGCTTTGGTCTCTCCATGAAGGACCAGTCAGTTCTATGCATCTCTGTTTGCCAAAGCTGATTCCCACGACTTGGACACCGCACTTCAGGTTGCCTTCATTTTTCATGTTCAACTAAAAGACCCAGTCAAACCAAAAGTCT
>NW_012149507.1:5907745-5908222 GCF_000956105.1 Propithecus coquereli
CTGCTGCCAGGTATTGAAACATTGGATTAATCACTTCTGTTTTGCAAATGATAAACCATTCTGGTGTGCCTCAAATACATTCCACATTGATGTGATGTGTTTGCCCTTTAAATATGTTAATTTCTCTTCGCTAATACTGTGTTTACAGTTTTTGTATCTGTGTTCAGATAGGAGACTGATCTGCAAGTTCTCATTGATGTATGCCCTTGTCAAGTTTTGAGACCAAATTTACATGGGTCTCTCTTTGTCTATTCTCTGGAAGAGTTTATATTAATATAATATTGGTGTTATCATTTCTTTAAAGATTTAACCAAATTCACTGTTGAAGAGATTGAGCCTGTTTTCTTTTAAAAGTTTTTAATAAAGGACACATTTTTGTGAATAGTTACTGGACTATTTAAATGACCTATTCTGTCAGTCTGTGTAAGTTGTATTTTTAATATATCTATTTCATTTAAATTTTCTACCATTGGCTTA
>NW_012149507.1:5909352-5910504 GCF_000956105.1 Propithecus coquereli
ATTACTTGTCTATTCCTAAAGCATAAAGATGTTTTCCAATGTCTTTTCCAAAGAGCTGTATTTTTTACCTTTTCCACTTATACCCAAAGTCTGCTTGTTTGATTTCTGTGTGTGTGTGTGTGTGTGTGTGTGTGTGTGATGTAAGGAAGGGCCGATATTCACTTTTTTCATATGAATATTCAATTGACCCAGTACAATGTATTGAAAAGACTATTGCTTCCATGCTGCCTTGCACAATGACTTTGTTAGAAATGAGGTGATGCATATCTTTGCAATAACACGCTATCTTAATTACTACAACTTCAGAACGCGTCCTCTTATTTGTTAGTATAGGCCTCCAGCTTGGTTCCTCTTCTTAAAATCACCTTGGTTATTTTTGGTCCTTTATATTTCAAAAAGAATCTCAGAATCAGCTTGTCAATATTCACACAGAAAAAATTAGGATATTCACTGCTATGCATTGAAGCTATAAACAACCTTGGAGAGAACTTTCGTTTTTTACAGAAAGAAAAAAGTGCCCCAAATTTTTCATCCTCTCTTATAGTGATGCTTTTGCAATGAAACTTTACAATTCATCCTGTCAAGATATAAATTCTATTTTTCTAATGCTTGAATCTGAGATAGCCTTATGACTTGTTTTAGGAGATAAAATGCAGTGGAAATAACATTGTGTAGTACCATGGTTAGGCTTCAAGAAACATTGCATTTACTCTCTTTTGGAACCCTGCAAAGCCACCATATGAACAAGCTAAGGATAGCCTGCTTGATTATGGGAAACAAATGTCCCTATATCACTATCACCTGTTGCCCCAGTTAAAGTCAATCTGCCCAATATGTGAGTAAAGTTATTCTAGATGAACCAGACTCTAATTGATCCATAGATGACCATAAATGCACATGTGAGACCAGTCACAGTCAGCTGAGCATGACCTAGATCAGGAGAACTTCCCATATGAATAGTAAACTCATGAGCAATGATAAATGGTTGTTTTTTAAAGTCGCTAAACATGGGGGAAGTTTGTTACACAGCAATTTCTAACTGACACAACATGTTCACAATATAGTGCCTTTCAATCCATGAAGATGATATATCACTTAATTTTTTTGGTCTTTTAAAGTTTTGTCAATAGTTTTGTATTATTCAGTAGAGAT
>NW_012149507.1:5912534-5938495 GCF_000956105.1 Propithecus coquereli
ATGGCCAATTTTGGTAAATGTCTCATGTGCACCATGCTCATTAATTAGGTCAAATTTATTGACTTTGTTTTATAGACCTTTTCTGTCATTATATTTTTTCTCCCTTTTCTGTTGGCTATTAAAAGAGAAATCTTAAATTTTTTCTACTATGATTTTGGAGTTATCTGTTTATCCTTTTACTTTGGTCAGTTATGCATTATATATTTTGAAGTTATAATATTGAATGCATAAAAATTTAGAATTGTAATATCTTCTTAGCCCATTCTACTAAGTATCACTGATGTATTTTAAAACCTGCACAATGACAGTATATATTTTTGTTTGCTTCATTCTGTTATTCTATTACTTTCAAAGTTACCTCCAGTAATTAACACAAACTGTCACTTGTATCAAAAAAATAACATCAGAAACATTTCTATTTACCATTTATTAATGTGTGGTTTCCTCATGTAGAGGTAGAGTGTCCTGGGACAACCATAAAGGTTAAGTGCAGCCAGGGTAGTTCCACGCTTTTTCCTGCTGGGTTATGTTTGACGTCCTGTGTTCACTCCTTTGGCCTTTACAAGCCACACTTTTTCACGTAATTTCAAAAGGTTTTGATTTTGGTAATGTTTCCTTCATTCTCAAATGAGCTAACAATCAAACATGCACATATACGATGCAATTAAATGTAAGGTTTCAGGACTGCCTACTGCCCTCATCTAGCGTGGCCAGGCCTCTTTGCTAAGAGCACTTTTAATTTGTATCTGAGATTATCCTTTGAGCTAAACCAAGATTGTCTCCTCCTCTTCCTACTCATCTCTCTTCTTGACCTCCCGCTCCTCCTTCTCCTTTTTTCTTTACTCTGTAGTATAATTTTTATTAATAAAATAAATGAAAATACTCACATTTCAAAAAAATTAAACCTTATCTTTACCAGATGATTGAAAGAGAAAAAGACAGAGTGAAAAAGAGGAGAAAATTAAACACTCTCTCTAGTCTTCATTTCTTTCCTGCTAGTGTAGACTATGCTGCGCCAACCTAATCCCTTTTTCAGGACTGAGGCACTCATTCCTCCAGCTGCTGGTAGTGTCGACTGCTGAGGACTCACAACTGAGTCCCTTTGCAAGAACTTCCCTTGGTAAAGAGAACTGCCTTGCCACGTGTTAACCTCTGCCCGTTGCCCCCATACAATGACTGGATGGGAGGGTATGAAGGCCCGGACTTCTTGCCTCAAGTCAGCTTCTCTGAATGGCCGCCCCAGCCACAGAGCTTGCTAGGAGACTGGCTGCGTTTCTGTTGCAACCGCATCACAGCTCAACTCTGCCCTTTGCCTCGGCCTGCTTCACTCCTTTACCAGTGTCGCTTCTGAAAGCATATCCACAATAAATTGCCTGCATGCAAATTTTCATTTTATAATCTGTCCAATAGAGAACCAAAACCACGAGGGTTGATACCAGAAGAGGTGCACAGGAGAAGACTCTTAAGTGGAATTTTGGAACTGGGTCACTCAACATCTGGCAATGAGGACACTGTCACTGATGGAAGGAGAAGTTTGATAGCACCTGGCTCCCCATAGCGGGTTATTAAACTGAGATGACTTATAGCAGGGCCTCTAACCAGTGGTGAACTGAATGGAGTTCTGGTAAAAGGAAATGCATCTGGGGCAAGGGCAATTGAGATGCTAGGGGTACAAGGGAGTAGTAATTATTAATACAAGGTCTATGAATTTGGAGGCTTCACTGCTGCCAGGTATTGAAACATTGGATTAATCACAAATTTAGGCCAAGTGTGAAAGCCAGAAGGCCTTCTAGGCACCATCTAAAGTCTCTCATATTCTATAGCCAGAGGGCAGAAAAAACTGAGGATCAGAGGAATTACCTAATTACAAGGGTAAAAGAGAAGATTGAATTCTCAACCCCTGCAAGTCAGCTACTCCAGGATAGAGCACTCATAGGCAGTATCTTTAAAGAAAGATTGTTATGAGGCAGCCCTCACGAAGTAATTTTTTTGTTATAACAAATAAATATTAATTTCTTTTTTTACTTGACTGTAAAACTCTATTTTATGCCAAAGGGAATTTTTCACTTACTTTAACTTCTGAGCACTATAGAGCAAGCTTCTTTCTTAAAAAATAAAAGGAGATTTTAAAGTTTTAAAAGTACTTACGTTTTGTTTAGCTTTGCAACTGCACTAACATAAATAAAATAGAGACCTTTTTTTCCCCTGTGAATTGCCTACTCAAATCCTTTGCATGTTTTATCCAGCGATAGAAGAGAAGAATATATGTTTCTAATACAGGAAAGTAGATGTCAAAATAACTCACCAAAAAAGGGCACTTTTTTTTTTTCTGTTAGTCTTTCTGTTAAAGGACTTGTTTTTGCTCTGGCAAATATCTTCTATTGCGAACAGCTATGAAGAAAGGTATATCCCTGTTGCTTCTGGATTATCTCGGTGTGGATGCTTTACATAGTAGGTGTGTAGCAGCAAAGTAAGTTGTAACTAACAATCACTAAAATAAGGCCTATCTCTTCATAAATTTCATAAAAGACATCAGAAGTATGTTCTCTTCAATGAGGGATGGAAATCTAACTTCTAATTTTAGGTAGCACATAGATACAGGGCTATTTTGCCTCATTGCCTGCATTATTGAGTTTTAAGCCATATGTTCCTGGCTTTAGTTCACAATATTTACACCACTGGGGCGATGATAAAATCTGAGCACAGTGTGCCCTATGCAGACTTCATCCAATAACTCAGTTTTGTTTCAGAATATATTCATCACACTAAGTCATATGATTTAAGGAAACTTTTATTAAACCAGGCAGAAATACCATTCTGAGCTAAGATTACAGAAATGAAGTTTCCTCTTTTGTTTGTGTAAAACTGAATTGAAATGATAGTATCGAGAATAGAAGTAACATTTATGTATTAATATATTTTTGTCTTTCCTAAAGTGTAGGATTTGAATATATTTCCTATTCTGGGTTCTGGCATCTGAATTCTTTCCTCTCCTCCATGTTTCCACGTCCCACGCACATCCTCTACCCCTCATGTTCCCCTGAATTGAAAGGGAGATCGCATGAGAATCAAATGACGTCCCTACGCCAGTGTGCTCCTCTCCTGCCAGCTCCAGAAAGAGACTCAGCTGCCCTGAGAGCCATCTGGACCAGAGTCTCCTCCCCTCATCCCTACAATATGGCAGGTGAGCAATTGCTCTGTTTCAGATCACGGAAACTGAATTATCTTCGCAATTAACACATAGCGTCACTTCTTCGCCACTCATTTTTCACCCAATACCTAACTTGAAAACTTCTAAAGATGTAAGCTTCTAGATGACGTCAGTCAGTAAAAACACGAAATCTATCATTTCGATCAATGCACTGCAGTCTGCCTTTTAAAAACCTCAACAAATGCCACGCATAGTGACAAAAACTCTTTGTCCAAATTTTAGTCAGACTACTGAACTGTATCTTAGGCTCATCTTTGCACTTTCTTGTAAAATCTGGTTTTAGCCAGAACCTTGCTAAATCAGTTGGGCAAGAACCCTGTCCCCCACCCCGGCCCCAGCCCCTGCCTTGATATCTGACCAGGTCCCTCATTCTCCACCACCCCCAGATGATGTCTGGTCACCCTGGCCTGTCTTCAGGAAGAATCCTGTTAAATCAGTTTATTCAGTATCCCCCATACCCCTGGTGTTTCCTCTTAGTAATTTTCCATCCGCCGACCACCACCCCCTGCCCCGTCCCCTATTCCTTGGCTATAAATTCCCACTTGCCCATGCTGTATTCAGAGTTGAGCCCAATCTCTCTCCCCTACTGAAAAATTTAATCGCAATGGTCCTGAATAAAGTGTTCCTTACCATGCTTTAACAGATATTATTGAATAATTTTTTCTTTGACAATAGTTTGATTTTTTAATACCACCAGAGACCATATATGAAATCACACTGACCTTTCTGAGAAGGTTTAAATAAACCAATACTGTTCCTAAGTCAGAGAATTTTAGGCTGGAGATGAAAATGACCTCACAAGTTTTGAAAAATCAGGTTGGAAAAGAAAAGTTACTTGTCAGGCTACTTGGTAGCTGAAATTCAAATTCAGGAATCCTGATTCTTATTCCAGTGTTCTTTCTATTGTACCACGTGGCCTTTTACAAAAACAACTGGAAGGCAAGCCACTCGGAATATGAATCATTAATACCTGTTGATTTTATGTGATTCAATGTTAGTAAGATAGATTTAAAAATCATCAGTAAGTTTTAATAAGTTATTATACTTCTCATATTAGCTAGCAACTTAAAATCATCTTCTGTGTCATTTTTAGGGATGTCACTTAATTCATCAGGCTTCTGACCATGTAGTTCTCATCTTTTCTCTGGTACCTGCAAATAAATGACATCAATTAAAAAAAAACAGTGAGAATAAAAAGATAAAAGGTAAAAAGTTGGGGATAATGGGAGAGATCATATAACAAAGTTATTTATCAAAATCACAAATTTAGGGGACTAATCAAATCTGTGTTCTAGTCCTGGTTCCCCTACATACTGGTTGTACCAGTTTAACCAAATTATTTAACATCTCTGAACTTCAGTTTCCTCATCTCTGATTGAGGGCAATAATAGTACCTGCCTCATGGAATTGTTATAACTACTTTAGTATTTATTTTATTTTTAAAAAAAATTGTTTTGAGAGACAAGGTCTTGCTACGTTGCCCAGGCTGATCTTGAACTCCTGGACTCAAGTGATCCTGCCGCCTCAGCGCTGTGACTACCAAATGAAAAAAGTATACAATACTTGAATGTAAATACCTGACATTCAAGAATTCTCAAGAAAAGTTGGCCAAATCCTAATATCTCTACGGAGAATTTTTAAAAACGGTCACATCTTGGAACCATTATGCAATCCCCTCATGCCCCCCTCGTGTATTCCAAAGACGAGCCTTTTGTAGAACAGCCATGAGGAGACTTATGGAGAGCTGCCCCAGTCGCCCACCCGAGAGGTCATCAGCTCTGAGTGTGTGAATCACCTCTGTGCTTGGTTCAATGGAGAAGAACCTTGGAAAAAGCATTTTCTTCACCACTGCAAGTTTGGAATTTGGAAGCAGATTGTGATGTATCCCACAGCTACAGA
The DNA here is from genome assembly GCF_000956105.1 of Propithecus coquereli. Lineage (NCBI taxonomy): Eukaryota > Metazoa > Chordata > Mammalia > Primates > Indriidae > Propithecus > Propithecus coquereli. Next base: position 5,917,645 of record NW_012149507.1, read on the forward strand.
GAGAAGCCAAGATGGGAAAGTGCTCAATTTGGTTAAGCTTATTTTCTGACTCATCCCTGAACAGTTGTGCTTATATTAAAATTTTATATATGAAATGTACATATAAACGCACACAGATGGGATGAGCATATGCATATGCGCACACACACATGCACACACAGAGTGTCAACCTTTCTTAGTGACAATGGAGAAAATCGAGATATCCCACAAAATAGAAGTGCACTTTACTCTTTGGAATTCACTTTCAGATTTGGGGAGGAAGCTTTACTTTCCAAATTCTGTTTTTCTTTGGCAAATATTAGCTTCCCTGGGCACACAGCGACTAACAATACGGTAAAATCATGCCGGATAACAGGAAGAAGACAACCAGAATAAAGCATTTCGGACAGGCCCTAAACTGGAATGGCAGAGACCAGCTGCTATCACTGTTGCACCTTCACCTAGCACGTGACAGCCATGTAGTATGTCATTGTTAAACATTTGTCTTGTAAATAAAGAGAAATAAATTCTCATGTGAAACTCAATTTATATTAATTTTAAGGAAGAAAAGCATTTTCATCTTGATTGCCCTGAGTCAATATTTTTAACTTTTTTTCTCAATAAAACTAATAATTTTATTCATAACTGAAATGTCTGTGATTTCTGGGCTTTTATAAGCTTAGAATGTGGCTCAATTCATTCAACAAACATTTACTGAGTTCTTACCAAATGTCAGTGCTGTGCTGGGTACTAGATATACAAAAATGAGGAAGATGTCATCTTTCTTCCTCATTGTTTCTTTCTTCTCACAGCCTAGGATGAGAGTAAAATCTGTACAGATATAAGTAAAACACAGTATGACAAAATGGCATGAAAGACTGGGCATGAGATTCAATCAGGTTCAAAGTGGTTGTACTAGAAACCCTCTCTTCACCTCTCCAGATTTTCTCTCTCTAGTTCTCCACCTGTTCTGCACTCCAGGAGCTGGACGGATGACATCACAGTCTCCCTGTATAAGAAATATTTTTCCCTCTCTCCTGGAAATATTAAGAATTTTTATTCTTATTTTTCCGAAATTTCACTAGTTTATGTCCAGATACAATTACTCAATCAAGCACTACTTACTGAGCACCTACTTACTCTATGTGAGTGTTACTTGGGATTCAGCAGAAAACTGCATAGATCCAGCCCATGGTCTCATTGTATTTGAGCTGGTAAAAGGGAATTCAAAAAATATAACAATAGTCATGTGAAGAAGTAAGTTCACTTCAAATAGTGATAATGTTATGAAGAAAATAAAACAATATAAAGAGAGAGAAAAATGATTAGTGTTGAGGGATCAGTCAAGGCTTTGTCTCTGGGAACTGATATTTGATCAAACCCCCAATTGATGAAATAAAGACTTGGGAATATAGTCATTCAGGAAAAGGGCAGTATGGCAAGAATATTGAGAGAATAATGGGAAAGTGGTATCAGAGTTATGGACCCTGGTAAGTCATTTGGGTTGTATTCTAGGTATGCAAAGAAACCATTGAAGGCTTTTGAGGGGGAATTCGATGATCAGAATTATGTTTTAAAAACATGTCTCTTAATACTGTTCAAATTCAACATGGCTAAGGAAAAACACAAAACCGTATTAGAGTTTTCATTTTAAATTCATGACCATAAACTCCAAATTCAAGTGGGCCTTAATGCTGCCAACCAATTATGTATTTCTCTGATCATTCTCTCTCCCACTCTTTTAGATAACTTTCCCCTTTATCCTCAAATCTTCAATACCCTTATCTTACCTCATTCTCACTCTCAGTTGATGTTTTCTATTTCACCAAGAAAATTCAAGCCATCAGAATAGAACTTCCACAGATTGTCTTAACCCAATCTACCCACCTGCCAGCATCTGTGCCCTCTCTGCTATCTCCTTTCCTGTTTTCATAGAGGAGCTGCCCATACTCCTTCCTAAAACTGACAATTCACTTGTGCTCTAGATGTTATTTCCTCTCATCTGCTCATAGATGTCCCTTAGGCAAGTCTACCTCTCTCATATCCTCAATTTTTTTCTGTCACTGCTGGAACATCTCCATCAGCACATAAATATGCTGTTAGTGCTTCCATACTAAAAATCCTCTCTCAACCCCACTTCCCCCTTCATCTACCAGCCCACTTCTCTGCTTCCTTTTGCAGCAAAGTTCCCTCATGAGATTCGCCTGTACTGGCCTGCTCCAATACTCCTCCCAGTCCCTCTGAAATCCATTCTGACATCTCCCCACAACTACTACTCTGAAACCACATTTTTCAAGGTAATCAATGGTGTCCACCTTGCTAAATCCACTGTCAGCTCTCAGTTTTCTTCTTATTAGACCAACCAGCTGCATCTGACACAGTTGATGATTTTCTCCTCCTTGATTTGGCCTCAGGAACAACACTTTTGTTTTTTCTCTCCCTCACTGGTCCGTCCTCAGTCTCTTTGATAGCTTCTCTTCTTTCTTCCAAACTCTTAATGTCGGAACATTCCAGAGCACAGTATTTGGCTATCATTTCTTCTTTTCATTGGTCATGTCACTCAGTCTCATAACTTTAGATGCCATTGACATATTTGAATTTATATCTTCAGCTGAGACCTCCCTCCTAAATCCCAGACTCCTGTATCACTTCCAGCTTCTCATTTGATCTTTCCACTTGAGTGTTTCAGAGACGTCTCAAATTCAAATATCCAAAACTGAGTTCCTGATATTCTAAAAAAAATCTATACCCTTCTCAGTCTTTCCCATCTCAGTCAATGACCATTCCATCCTTCTAGGTTGTTCAGGTCAAACTCATTGGATTCCTCTTTGACTTCTTCTCTCTCACCTAATATTCAAGTTGTCATTAAAATACATCCACAAACCCATCCCTTCTCACTGTCTCTTGTTACCACCCTACACGAACCACCATTATTTAGGGAAAATTTTACTACAACATTTTCCACACTAGGTTTTTGGGTTGTTTTGGCTTCTTTGCTTGGTTGTTTGCTTCCATACTTACCTTCCTGTAGCACCATAGCAGCTAAATTAATGTTTTTCAAATGCCGAGTCCGATCATATCCCTCCTTTGCACAACACCCTGTAGTGTCCCTCCATTTCCCTTTAAGAGTAAAGTCACAAGTCTTAAAATTGTCTGGAAGATTTACACATCTGTTCCCATCATCTTTCTGACTTTGTCTTCTACCATCTTCAACCTTCATTCACTCCTTTCCCATCACACTGGCCTCCTTACCATTCTTCAAATATGCCAGACATGTGAGAACCCTGGGACTTTTGCACTAGCTATTCTCTCTTTCCCAAATGCTCTTCCCTAGTTACCCACATGGCTAAATCCTCCAACTTATTCAGTCAGTCTTTGCTTAAAAAGCTCTGGATGGTTAATTTTGTATGTCAACTTGACAGGGCCACAGTGCTTATATATGTGGTCAAACATTAGTCTGGATGTTTCTGAGAGGGTATTTTTAAATGAGATTGAAATTTAAATTAGTGGACTTTCAGTTAAGCAGATTTCCCTCCATAATGTGTGAAGCTTGTCCAATTGGTTAAAGGCCTGAATAGAACAAAAGACTGCCCTCTCCCTAGCAAGAGGGAATTCTGCAGTGCTGGCTTGTCCTGGGTTTTCAGCCCACTGGCCCACTCTGGGGATATTGGACTTGCCAGTCTTCATAATGGCTTGAGTCAATTCTTTAAAATAATTCTCTTTATGTCTATTTGATTCATTCTATTTCTCTAAAGAACCCTGAGTAACACAAATTCCTTCTCAGATCTGCCTACTCTGATGACTCTCTAAAATTATAGCTCTCCCCTCAAAGCACTCTCTAGTCCCCATCCTGCTCTATAGCACCATAGCAATTCCTATTTTGCTAAATAATCCATTATGTTTATTTACCGTTAATATATCCCCTTTATAGGTGTGGAAAGCAGAACTCAGAAGTGAAATGACTTATTCAAGCCATAAAGCTAATCGCTGGGAGAGTCAGCAATAGAACTTGGGTCTCCTGTTCAGAGATTTGGACTGAAAAACACAGTGATATTAACACTGGGTTCACATAGGGTGTAAAATTTATTTAGTAACGTTGAGGCTGTTCAAAGCAGCTTGATATTAATTTACGTCATTAATTAATCATGTTGACTCTTATTCTCCTGAATAAAATATTGGCCCTCACCTTATGTTGACCTGAAGTTAAATTCAAGCTTTCAGCCGTGGTATTTAAGAGCCTCCATGATCTGGCTAGAACCTTCCTCGTCTCATTGTCTACATTTTACTCCAGTTTTGCTGAAGTATTTCCCAAGTATGAAATGTCCTTTCATATTACATTTTCCTTGTTGTGACTATACCCTTATCCCAAGACACCATCCTACCTTCTCTGCTTATTGGACAATTGCCTCTCCCTCAAAGCCAGCTTAGATATTTCCCACCTCCACATAAGCATCTTCAAAATCCCTGTTTAGAAGTAATTGCTACCTTCGTGGTGCAACTATTATATGGCGTTGAGACTTTTATTAGAACAACTCCTTTATTCTATCTTTCACTGTACCTGATGCTCTGTACTAAATTAGAATTTACTCAAGAAAATAGAGCCTATCCTATGTGTATTTTTATTTGCCACCAAACAACACCTAATGGCTTAGTATATTCTTTCAATAACTGCTGAAATGAATCTAATAACGCACTCAAATAAATATGAAACTGATGTACTACCTACTGCATTAATGAGGCACCTGCACTCAAATGAATAGAAAATAAGTACTTAATGAGATCCATAGACATGAAATTTTTCTAATCAGTTTCTCCTAAATTCCTCAGGTTAAATTTAAAAGATAATCTACTTTCTATTTTTTTCCTATTTAAAGTTACAATCATGTAAATAGCACAACATTCAATCCTACCATAATCATTACTATTATTATTATTATTGATAATGATGGTGGTTAAGGGTTTATTTTTGAGTCTACAAAAATCCAAACAAGGGTGTTTGCTAATGGTAGGAGAAATCAACATCTCATCTAATTGTTGCTGTAGATTAGGCACCGATGAGAGTGTCAGGTTTGGCCAGTAGTACTTTAATTTAATTCTTCATTTGTTATACAGTATTCCAGGTGTACCGCTGTTTCTGAGACAGCAAAGAGGTTGTGAATCAAATCTGGTAATCTCATTCTTTGCATGTACGGGCACGTTTTCAGTAGCAGAGCAAGAGTCAGCGTAAATGAATCTATTGATCCTTTTTAAAATTCGACTACAAACCAATTTGAAATCAGATTTATTAGACATCAAGTGTAGCAGTTGTACCAAGATCAGTGACATAATTAAGGGCACTGTTGAGTATTAGGAAGAAAATGAGAGGGCATTTTTTTTCCTGTTAAAGAGTAAGAAACGCTAGTTGAATACCAATAATTTGGTTGCCCATGAAAGTACAAGTCACATTAATATTTAAGTCTCTTAATGGTCTCTAAATTCTGCTTATTTGGCACTGACATTATCTGACAGTTTACATAATAAAGCACTCCCAAGGAAACCTTCTTTAAAAACTTTTATTTAGAGATGGCATTCACACTCTCTTCCATGATATATCACAGATTTTTCACTGCCTTTCTAAATAAAATCTCATGTTAAACATTTCCTCTGGGAGAACATATGAGCTAGAAGTAAACAAAATCCAACAAAATTGATATTTATGAAAACACTTCATTAGAAAAAATAGGTAGTTATTTATATGGCCAAATTAAAAACAAATGCACGTAGCCTTCCTTTTCTATATACGCCAACCCTGTAGTCAGCTGTGCATACAGAATTAGAGAGTTTTCAATCACTTGCATCTAAACCATTTCAACATCCAAAACATTTTTTCTTTAAATTTAATAGACAAATGTCAGAACAAGGACTTAGTGATTCATTCCCTATTTTAGCTTTAGTGTACTATGAGCTACCATACATTTCAAAAGACCACCATAAGAACTGAATTCAACTTTTATTTGAATATTCCTACTTTTATTTACCAGCCAATCGCTATTTTTTAAATATCTTATCCTTTCTAGATATATTACATTAAAGACTGTCAACCTAATATCTATAATAAATCTTCTTTAATCCTATAAGTCCTCCAATTTCCTACTTTCCCTCATCAGCCAAACCTCAAAAAAGAGTAGTTCCTGCTTGCTGCCTTGTCTACTTCCTCACTTCCCTTTTATTCCTTCCTTACTTCTCCCTTAAATTTGCTGTGACAGTAGTCACCCTTCATTTACACTGTTCCAAAGGACACTGGGCAGTTCTAATCCACTGCATCTCTCGGCCACGTTAAAATGACGTTACACACTGGGGAGTCCTCCCTCCTTTCTCACAGTCCCCCTCCCTTGGCTTCCACTGCCTGCTCTTGTGCTCCTTCTCATTCCAGGCCATTTCTTCTTGCCTCCTTTCACAAACTGTCCCTCAGATGTCCCCTGATGGGATGTAAGGAAACTAGTTTATGATACTGCCAGGAATATCCTTAAGAGAACAGGAGGTGCCTATCCTCACTCTGTCCCACTAGGTGGAGTGCAGGTGTGACATTTGAAGGTCAAGGATCTATCTTGGCCCCTGAGGTTGACCCATATGTTGAGGATAGAGAATTAACAAGATAAAAGGCTTCATTGATAATAATGTAGCTGCTCTCCCGGCCCTGTATTAATCACGTATTTTATGTTATATTTTGACATCTTGGGGACCTTGCTGGCCAGGGAGACACTGCCCCTTCCTGGTCTAGCTAATTCCTAGAAATATGAAAAAAACTTGCCTGCCAGCAGGTCTTTCACATGCAAACCAACCAATCCTGAGTCCATACACCCAACCACCTCCTTAATGTAACTCACACACCAAGCCAAGATCCTCCCTGCCATCGATCAGCCCAGGGTCAGCTACCAGCACCTGTGCCCAAAGACTCACTGGAATAATTCAAACTAGTTACTTCACTAACTGAAGTAACTCAGGAATGCAAAACCAAATACCACACATTCTTACTTACAAGTGGGAGCTAAGCTACAGGAGGCAAGGGCATACAGAGGGGTACAAGGGACATTGGAGATTCCGAAGCGGGAGGGTAGGAGGGAGTGAGGAAAGAAAAACTACTTCCCCTCACTGACGGACTCCGATGCTTCCCTGTGTGGCCCCGCAGGAACTACAGCAGAGGAACTACAGCAATAAACTTTTCTTTCAGTGACACTGACCTCTCCACGTAGTCATTAAGACCTGGGCACAAGTCAGTCCTGGACTCTCATCTCTGAACCTTATCGATATGAGAAAGACATAAACTTCCGTCTTGTTTAAATTACTGTTATTTTCAGTTTCCTGTCATTTATAGTCAAATATTCAAATATACACATACAGCACTGGTATACTACACAAATCCTTCAAATACAGCGTGTTCAAATTGTGTTCAATACTCTGTCCCCTTCAAACCTTTCCTTACTCTTATTCTTTCTTTTTTAGATAACGTTACCATGAACCACAAACAGGAATCCAAACCACAAACCCAAGGATCGGCCTAGAATCCTTCTCTACCTTCGTGTCCCATAGCCAGCGAATATCTAGGGCTTTTTCATTTTACCCCATTCCCTACATACTTCTCAAATATATCCTTCTCCTCTTTTATTAACTGCCTCTTCCTTGCACTTCTTTCCTGCACTAATAAATAACACTTAGAATAAAATACAAATTTTCTGTTATGGCCTAAGAGCCACCGGCATGGTCTTACTCTTCTTTACAACCACACCTTTCTCTACTCTTTTCTACCCTCCTTACCCTTGTGGCACTATGCCATCCTGTTTCTTGAAGATGTCATCAATCTTATTTCCATTTCAGAGCCTTCACACCAGCTGTGCGCTCTGCTTGGAAGACTAATCCTTTCCCCGGGCCCTTGGCTGGTTCCTCCTCTGGGTAACTGTCAGCTCCTCAAAGAGGCTTTCCCTGCCCCCCTGTTTAAATCACCCCCCAACACACACAGATATACACAGCCACTGTCTGTCACATTACTGTGCTTATTTTCTTCAGAGCAGTTACCGCATTTGGATTTATCTTCCTTGTACATTGCTTACTTGTTTGTTGCCCATCTCCCTCATGAGATGACAAGTGGATAAAGATAGACTTAATCTGTCTCCTTTACATCTACTTTATTTTTTGCCAAGTGGGAAGTGGGAAGAGGGAAGTGCTCAAATGTTTGTTCAATAAATGAATGCTGTCATAACTTGTAATCTGGTTTCCTGTGTTTTGACCTATCCTCCTCGCTGGTGCCAGAATGATCTAGGTAGAACCTAACTACGAAACAATACTAAAAAAAACTTTCAAAGCTCCATCAGGTGTTCCCAAATTTTAGTCTGGTAGAAAACACCTTGAGGTGTTCAAAACATAGGTTTCTAGACCCACCCTCAAGAGATTGTGATTTGATACATCTAGTTTAGTGTCTGGGAAAATGCATTAATGTATTTTAAACAAGCACTCTAGGTGATTCTAAGGCAGGTGGTCCATGAAACATGCAGAATAAAATTCGCCCTCCTTACCCGGCCTGAAAAGGTCTTCTATAACCAGGCATTTACCTGGACGCAGGTCCATTTCCTGCCATGTTCCAGATATGCTGAGATGCTGCAATTCTTCAAACACACTTCATCATCTCTTGCCCTCGGGCTTTTGTTTCTATTGGTCTCAATCCCATCATTTCACTTACCTGCCTCTCTCATTCTACAGGATTCATCTTTTCCAGAAGTATTCACTAAAATCCCATGAAGGACTCAGTACTCCTACACAGACAAGGGCTCTTGTTTGTTTGCTTTTCTTCACCCACGTACAGCAATGCAGGATAAGATTTGAACATCTAGTACTTATAGTCCCATTTCCAACTATGATAATCCCCTTTGGGTTCAAAAATAGTGGCAGAAATCATTTATTTGCAAACTGTTATAAAAACATATTGACTTTGGAGAACCTGGTATTGTTTATTGAAGCCAAACCCATAAATAAGCAACATCAGAAGTGGAATTCTTTCTATCTTTTCCCAGGTTTCATTGAAAACAGGGCCTGAGACGAAAGCGTACATGCTAATATTTTATTGGGGGTGTGCAATCTCAGAGAAGCAGAAGTGACAGGGCAGAGAGCCAGAGAAGAATGAGAGAGAATTCAACGGGGTGTTTTACCAAGCTGACCACAGCTTCCTAATAAGTGCAGCTGATCACTCGGTCTCATGAGGCATCTTCAGTTGACTGTTGGAATGGCCCCATCTCCTCTGCCTCACGAAGAGTTAACTGCTCCACACTTGCAGGTTGTGTTACCTGGCTTCTCAAGGCGGCTGCTGCCACAGTCAGGCTCAACATTTGGTCTTTCCTGTCAGGAAGCGCTTCACGCATGGTGAATGGAGTGGGGTTATGACAGCAACCACCACTCTGCATCCTGCAGGTCTTTGATGTTAGTGCCAATCTCCGCAGTCCTCCCAGTGTTGCTCCCGATTACCCATCTTGGCCAGGAGGACATTTTCAAGGGCTTCAACTCACCCTTTCTATTATGATGGCCTTCATTCCGCAGAGGGACATATACAAATCAGAAGTTCCTGCCAGCTGCTGATCGTATCTGTTCCATTTACACATTTAGGATCCTAGGAAATAACTGCAAAATGAGTCTAGAGACAACTGGTGTGCTGTGAAATGAACTTGAGTCAAGGTCCCAGTCTACCTGGAAGGCCATGATAGTGTCTTGGGTTTCTTAGTACTAACGTCAATTCATACCCCATAAATAACAATCCTGTTTTCTTGCCACAAAATTATCCTGGCAAATGGCATCAGGTCTGTTCAAGGAAGGATCGAAGGAGTACTTGCCTCCTATACTTCTAATAGCTCATATACTTCTAATAGCTTCACAGGATTCTTCTTCGAGAGGAAGATATCAAACTTTTTTAAAAAATTGAGATGGGGTCTCTCTATGTTGCCCAGGCTGGTCTGGAACTCCTAGGTTCAAATGACCCTCCAGCCTCAGCCTCCCAAGTAGCTGGGATTACAGAAGTGAACCACTGTGCCCAGCTTGACATCAAACTTCTACCTGTCAGCTTTATTTTTATTGAATTATACAAATAGAGAAACATCCTAGCTGAGCTTCCCATCTATCTCCCTGCTAAAAGCTCCCCGGATCCATTACCTACGATCATAGCTCTCAGTGGTTCAAAGCACCCTGTTCATCACCCCAGCCTTGCTGCTTTCTGTGGTTTTTATGTTAACCTGTCCTCTGACAGTTAAGTACCTCCACCTGGCTTCTGCAAGTTTCCAAGCTGGGAGAATCAAATGGTGATTTATTATTTAATGGGTACAGAGTTTCAGTGTGAGGCGATGAAAAGAGTTCTGCAGATGAACAGTGGTGAGGGTTGCACAACAATGTGACTGTACTTAATGCCACAGAACTACATACTTATACTCGAAAATAGTGAGAATCGTACATTTTGCGTTATGTATATTTTCCCACAATAAAAAAGAAGCAATCCAAAACTATTATCCTTATAATTATCATTGCCTCCCATACCAATAACGTACAACAGCCACATGATATCAAACGTGATTTTCTATGCCTCCCGGTGCCTAGTTATATAGCTGCTTTAAAGTTATTGTCTGATAGTTGCTACATGGGGTCGGTCTCATGGTTGGGGTATGGGTGTGTGTGTGTGTGTGTGTGTGTATGTCTCCCTCTCTCTCTCTCTCTCCCTCTCCTCTGCTTTCCCTTGGGAATTGGTCATTTTCCTGATTCTTTGAATTTTGAGTAATTTTGGATTGTATTTTAAACATTGTGAGTGTTAGGCTGCATAGGCTCTGAGTCCTGTTATAAATTTCTGAACGTTAATGTTTCTATTTTTGAAGGCATTTAACCTGATTAGGTTCAAATCTTATATTCTGTAACCTTCTGTAAGGGTAGTTTTAATTTCCATTTACTTCCTTAAACCTCTGTAATATTGGTTTGGGTCCTTCTCATGCATGTGCTATTCAGGAGAATCGTGAGGTGTTTCAAATTTCAGGTGAGTTCCCTAAGCCTTGTTTATGTGTCTTGGTTGTATCCCATGCATGCATAACTCAGGGCTTCATCTGAGACTAGTTCAGGTTAAACACAGAATTAAGAGAACCCTTTCCTGGCTCTCTTCTATCTAGTATTTTCCCCCAATCTGACTAGCCCAAATCTATCTATCTATCTATCTATCTATCTATCCCTTCTCTGTTTCTCTGGCCAGAAAGATTGAATTGATACCAGTTTTAGCTGTACATGCCAACATGCAACTCCATGGCTGGGGCCTGCCCTTGGGGTAAAACTGTGAGAGGAAAATAAATAAATAAATAGTAAGCCCCCTTTCCAAGTATTTGACTTCTCCCAGTCATAATTCCCCTTCACAATAGTGTGCTTTAGTGTACTTTTCAGAGACCACATGTTGTTGTTTGTCTATTTTGTTTTGAGTTTCAACTTGTCATCAGAGGTGGGAAAGCTGGAGTGGTGTTACACCACCATAGCAGAATCAGAATGTTCCTCCCTTTTTTCAGTTTGTTTGCTGATATATCAGCAAGGCCCAGCCAGGAAATGAAAGAACCACTTCCATGTTTTCAAACACAAGGGCTATAATTATAAACAAATTGGTTTCACAGGTGACAGAAGGGCTGAGAAATTAAAAAGGAGACAGCAAAACAGCAGAGATTGACAATAGCTGGAAGGTGCTACCAACCCTAGTGTTACAGGGACAATGAAAGAAGATATTTTTATCAGAAACCAGATGCCAGGCTCTTTGGCAGGAGCTAGACCGTCAGAAGATGCATGGCTGGGACCATGGTGGGAGGAGTTCCATTAGATTTGAAGCTGCAGAGGAGATCATTCACAGCCAGAAATGCTACAAGAGGCAGATCGATTTGGGGTAGAATATCTGGCTTCTCCCATCATTCCTGCCTTCCAGTCTTCCACCAGTATCTTCCACTGACTAAACTTACTTGGAAGCCATTGTACAAGAGAGGTGGGGAAATGGGGTTTCCTAATCTAGCAAGCACAGCAGAGAGTGGTAGGTACTATGGTTTAAATGTGGCTCATCCAAAATTCAGATGTTGCTAATGTGATTGTATTAAGAGGTGGAACTTTTCAGAAGTGATTAGGCCATGAGAGCTCCTCCCTCATGAATGGGATTAAGGCTTCACTCAGTGTTCTACCCTTTTGCCCCTCTGCCTCCCGCCACATGGTCCACCTTTGGAGGACAGAGCAACAGGACACCATCTTGGAAGCAGAGAGCAGCCCTCATCAGACAACCAACCTGCTAGTGCCTTGATCTTGGATTTCCCAGCCTCCAGAACTATAAGACATAAATTTCTCTTCTTTATGAATTACCCAGTCTATGGCATTTTGTTATAGGAGCACAAACTAATACTGTAAGAAAATGGATTTGAGTCAAACATTTGATTGGCACAATGGAGAATTCTCAAACTCCAGTCATCTATCATTTTGCTGATAAATAGTGACACTTAAATTTATAAGGTGCATTAAAAAATCAAAACTTGGCTAAAACAACAAACAAACAAATAGCATCAATTTTCTAGAAGGTTGATATCTGTCAGAAATTTAGGACTGGTAGTGTTTGAAATGATTATTTCTCAAGATGCAATTCATGTCCTGTAACTCCAATTCTTGGTACGAGAGAGAGAAGAACCATCCGTTGTCCTGTCCACATCTTGGTCTCCAATGAAGATCAAAAGGCACAGACCAGAGTCAGGAACCAAGGGCCAAAAGTAAAGGAAACCCCAAACTCAGACACATGAGGACATACTGAGTAAGGTGGAGAGAAGGGGTTGATCTTCCTAACTAAAAACCCAGAAAACCTCTATAAATCTAAGAGGTACAGTTCACAGGGAAATGAGCTCATACTTCTCCAACATTATAACACCTGGCAAAGTGTTTTGTTTTTTTTAACCCATAGAGATTTAATAGGGAAATAGTTTAGGAAAGCTGTCAATATATGCCCTCCAGCATGCCTCAGATCTTTCTCTCTAAAGAACATACCTTGAGTTCTTAGAAAAAAGGATTCAAAATGAAACTGTCAATTTAAAAAAAAAAAAAACCCTCTATAGACATTTTCTTTAAAGTCAGGATCAACCTAAAGTATTTTGTGTTTCTATTTTTATAAGATATGAAAATTTCCCTATTCAAATTCTTATTATTTATAATACAACCAATTTGTATATAAAGGATGTCCAAAATCATTTTTTTTAAACATCAGGTTTTGTACAGGTTACCTCAACAAGGACTCAATTTTTCTCAAAAAAGGAATGAAAATGTAAAATGCCATGGAAGTTTGTGTTTTCATTCTGTCCTCTTCACAAGGATATGAAGAGTAATGTAAATGTTATAAATCAGCCTATAAGTAGAGGTCTATTCCTAAACTAACACCTCATTTCTTGGAGATAAAAGCTAAATACTTTAACTCATTATCCATATAAGTATCTTTTTACATATAAAGTAAAACAAACACAGGGTAAACCACTATTATTTGTTATAGAGGAGAAAGAGTAAGGCTTGACCCAGTTAAGAATATATTTATCTTGAGATAGAATTAGTCTGTAATTGTTGGACCAGTTAACCGCTGAGTAATTAAACTTTCCAAATCTGCCAATTCTCAAAGCCTCCTATCCCGGCAGAGGTGACATAGGTTCACACAGGTTCACCATCCCATGGTCAGTCCCTGATTAGGCTGCAGGAAATAGCATAATGGGAAATAGTTCTCCATTAGCTAGCTCTAACTTCACCCTTTATCACAACTGATCTCCCGTGACCTGAAGAACAACCTGGGTGAGAATTACCCAACGGTTCCTCCTTAAAGCATATACTTTCCCTTGGACACAAAAACAGCTATAATGGTCAAACTGAAAACAATGCCTACATCTCCTCTCTCAATTTTTAATGGCACGGGTACACCTGGATAGGCACAAATAGCATAGAAAGCACTCAGAGCTGCCATTTTAATATTCCCAGGAAAATACATGAACTGGCTTTTGTGCCTTCACAGAATAGTATGGCCAATATAGTGCTTCATACAGGTGTCATTTTTCAGTTTTATCATAGGAAATGGGCTTGCCTAAAAAATATTCTTTGGTTGTAAAACTATCAAAGAAAAAAAAAGCATCCCATTTGAGAAAAGTGAGATCAACATATAAACTGCAATTGCTCCAGTAGATTTTCCCAACCCCACCAGATGGGGTAGAGGGAGAGGAGGAGGAGGGGATTTAAACAGTGTGTTTCTTTTTCCTCACAATTGTAGTTCTATTTTATTTCCTATGGCTAATTATACAATTATACTACCTTGGTTTCACATGGATCTCATGTTGAAAAATGCAAAAAGAGTTTAGAACAGAACGTATTGATGAAGGAGTCACCAAGTATATATTTTGCATTGGTTACAGTAGTCAAATGTGGCATGATAAAAGTGTCTAATCTTCTGCAGATGCCATTACAATTTAAAATTCTTAAGCATCATTATCAGTAAAATTTGATAAGCTCCTACTTGATTGACAGACTTTAGATTTATCTCGGTTCCATGCCGCTCCTTATAGAAATTCACCTCCGTCTTAGAACAATACAAAGGACTCCGCCTAAAAGGCAAATCAAGCCAAACTTTGACAAGCCAAGCCACACACAGTTACATGGTTTGAATCCTGCCCAAATTATTTTAGTGGATATTTCACAAAAGGTGATACATGGCTAATAAGCATATGAAACATATAACAATGGTATTCGTAGTCAGGGAAATAAAATTAAAACCATAATAAGATACCACTCCACACCCACCAGAATGACTAGAGTAAAAAGACTGACCATACCATGGGCTGGCAAGGATAGAAGCGGAGGGGACTCCCATACATGGATTGTGGAAGTGCAAAATAGTGTCAGCACTGCAGGAGAAACCGTTGGCCATTTCTTATAAAGTAAACATATACTTATCACATTACCCAGCAATTCTGCTCCTTGATCTTTACCCAAGAAAAAGGAAAACATGTTTATTAAAAAGAAAACACTAAAATGCCCATAAACATTTAATCAGGAAAAAAAATAGTGGCACATTCATAAAAGGGAATGCTGCTGATGAAAAGGCCAACAACTGATGCCCAACATGGATGAATCACGAAAACATCATGCAAAGTGAATTAAGCCAGACGCAAGAGTATATAGCATATGATTCTATTTCTATAGTGTCAGAAAGCAAATAAATCAACAGTTGCCCAGGGAAAGGGAAGGGCTGGGGAACTCATTCCAAAATAGCATGAGGGAGATTAGAGGGTGAAGGAGATATTTATCTTGACTGGATTAGTGGTTAATGAGTGTACACATTTTCAAAAATTCATCCAAACTGTGGGTTTATCTTATTGTCTGGAAGCTATGCTAGCCTCAAAGTACCATATTTTCAGAATCATTTATTTTATCTTTAATAGTTTTGATGATTTGGCTGCCATTTGTTGTACACCTAATTTTAGATATATCATCCCATCCCTATTTAGATATATATTATTGCTATCCTCTCAAAGATGGAAAAAACGGAGCTCAAAATTCTTACATAATATATCAGCCTGAGATGAGAAAGCCAGCAAGTTGCTGCACTATGATTAAACTTAATTCCCTAATAACCACCATTCTACATTATCTCCCTATAATCCCTTGGGTTTTATTTTAACCAGGATGTACAACATAGCACTAGTTTCTGTCTTATATTACTTCACTGATATTTTATTTTAGCAGTTGATATAAAAGCTCTCACCCATGACTTCCTTTGAAGCAGAAGAAATTGGTGCAATTATCTTTACCCTGACTTTATTACCTCTGTATTATCTTCTAATTATTGTCTCTAAACATTTTTAACTAATAAAGTTACAGTGTAGGTAAAATTGCTTTAATTCTCCACCAACTATTTGAAAATAAAATACCTTTTGATTTTGTGCCACCTTAATTACCCATGTGTTCCAAATAATATTTAGTCCTGCTTGCTGTATCGATTTAAGAATATTCTAAATTTTCTTCTGGTCCCTGAATGACTCTTTTATCATTTTTGTTCATAACATTGCGAATGCACTTTCACAGACACATAAAAAGACTTATTTGATTAGAGCCAGATTCTATTGTCAGGTTTGCACATGGCTCCCATTAAGTTTTATGTTTACTCCTTCTAAATAGCTCATTGGAAACTTTTCAGTTCACTCTACTTATGGATAAATGTCTGTAGAAGTCTACTAACTTATTAAGGCACTAAAAAATACACTTTATTAAGTTTTTGTTTTAATAAGGGCCAAGTTTATTTATATTTTACTTTTTGAAAAAGAATAAAGTGCAAAGTCCCTACTTAGAAGTTTGTTGACAATTCCTAGTTGGTTAAACTTAAGTTTTGTTTTACTGTTTACATTGAGTTAGGTTTAGGGTTTTCTTAGGTAGAAACTCAAGGTGCTGGAGCCATCTTAGCTTAACGGATTCCCACTTTATTATTTTATCAATTCTTCTCTGTCACCCTCTTATTTATGAGAGATTGACCAAAACGCTGGCATAAGTTTCACTCTGTCATCATCATGGCTGATTTGTCTTTAAAAGGGTATATTTCCTAAAAAATTAGGATTTGTGTTAAGTGACAACACCTGAACATCTGACAATTTATGAGCAGGAATCAGAATGTTCAACTCTTTAAAGTGGTTTTCTTCCATTGTTTCTTTAATAAGTTTTAAATCTCAAACTTTATTCTTTCTATGTATATTCAGATTTAATATAACTAGCTAAAAAGAAAGAAAACTCTGTTTTTTTCTGTACACTCCACACTTCTAACACCAAATGTGTGAGTTTTCTATACTGAGCAATTTAGTTCTCCAGAAAACACCTACTGAGTGCCCTATGACACTAACTGCCTGAGTTAGCACAGACATTACAGATTAAGGACTAAGTACCGTAAGAATGCCCCTCTCCCCCATTTCCAATGCCAATTGCAATTCCAGGTTGTCATCTATGCTTCTGACTGGCTATAAATCAGAGGTTCCCACAATCCCTTCCCCAGGTTTGATAATTTGCTGGAATGGCTCACGGAACTCAGAAAAACAGTTTACTTAGTAGATTACCCATTTATGATACGATGCAAGAACATTCGTATGGAAGAGATACATAGGGCAAGGTTTGAGGGAGGGGAGCAGCTAAGTTTCTATACCCTCTCTGGGTACGCCACCCTCCCAGGACCTCCATGTGTTCACCAACCTGGAAGGTTTCTGAATTCTGACCTTTTTGGGTTCTTTTTTTTTTTTTTTTGGTAAGTATTTTTTTATTAGTTTTTTTTTCCAGCATATTATGGGGATACAAATGTTTAGGTTACATATATTGCCTTTGCCCCACCCAAGTCAGAGCTTCAAGCATGTCCATCCCCCAAATAGTGCACACTGCACTCATTAGCTGTGAATATTCTGATCTCCTCCTCCCCCCCACCTGCCCAACACCCAATGAATGTCACTACTATATGTGCACATAAGTGTTGATCACTTAATACGTGTTTGATGGTGAGTACATGTGGTGCTTGTTTTTCCATTCTTATGATACTTCTCTTAGTAGAATGGGCTCCAGCTCTATCCAGGATAATACAAGTGGTGCTAGAGCACCATTGTGGTTTTTTGTGGCTGAGTAGTACTCCATGGCATACATATAGTTTTTTTTTTAATTGACAGATAAAATTGTATATATTATTGTACAACATGATATTTTGAGACATATACATTATAGGATGGCTAAATCAAGCTAATTAGGGAAGATAATTGGTCAAAGGTTACAAAATTTGTTGGGAGAAATAAGTTTAAGAGATCTGCTGTACAACATGGTGACTATAGTTAACAACAATATATTGTATTCTTGAAAAATGCTAAGACAGTAGATTTTAAGTGTCCTTTTGGGCCTTATAAAGGCTTTATTACGTAGACTTAATTGATTAAATAATTAGCCATTGGTGATTGAGTCAATCTCCAGGTCCTCTTTCTGTCCTGAAGGTTGAAGAAGGAGCTGAAAGTCCCAACCCTCTAATCACAACCCGGGCAACCAGGACCCCATTAGTAGGGGCTTCCAAAATTTATCTCATTGACACAGTCTCTGATGTGGTTGAAAGGAGCTTGTTATGAATAACGAAAGATTCTCCATTCACCTTTACAGCATTTATCACCTAGGAAATTCAAAGGGTTTTAGATATGGCCAGGAGCAAAGGACAAAGACCAAATGTAATTCTTTATTGTATCAGAATATCACACTAGCTTCAAATAATTATCAAATCACAGATTAATCATAAAGAATTGGTTTATTTCAACAGATAAATTTGAAACCCTCACTTTAGGCAAAGGTAATACCAATAACTATATCAGGAACAGGAAATTTCCTACATTGTCAAATTTATAAATGTTGCTTTTTCAATGCTTCTCAACCCTGGCCCACATGTGATTCAGTTCACATTTGCTTTGATTTATTTCCTCAGGGAAAGCATGATGCTTCTTCAAAGATTGCAGTCTTTTTTTTTTTCTTTTTTTCAGCATATTATGGGGGTACAGATGTTTAGGTTAGGTATGTTGCCCTTGTCCCCTCTCTCCCCCCAAGTCTGAGCTTCAAGAGTGTCCATCTCCCGGATGGTGCGCATCACACTCTTTGTGTATGCATATACCTGTCCCCTCCTCCCTCCTAAGACTACAGTCTTGATGGCAAATGCAAGGAAGCTGAGGTAGACTCTCTGGAGTCCGAGATGAACCACTGTAGCTCGGTCAGAGTCCCAGTTATGACACCTATGCAGCCCTGCCCATCCTCACCTGTACACCCCAGCCTCTGAAGCAGTTGAGTGGTGCTGCTTTTATGCACCACAGATGCTACGGAATCAGCAGGTGAAACACAACAGCACTTCCAACTAAGTAACCTGCTTCAAATACTGCAACCATCTGTTCTATCTTTGGAAGTTCATTTCTGGGCCTAAAAATCAACAAATGGGTTCAGTCTTCAACAGCATACCCAAAGCAACCAACTTTATCCTGGTATATAGTTATCTGTCTCATTTATGAGGGACCATCTCACTCTTTGTTTATACCTTTTGGAAGCAGCATCCCTCAAAACATTAGCATGCTCTGGCTTGGTTGGAAATGCCACCTTAGCAGCTTTCACGGGAGCCAGGGCAAAGTCAGTAAAAAAAAAATTGCCATTGAGAGAGGAAGCAAAATAAAATTATATGCATCAAAGATACACATTCTCTCTGAACATGCTGCAGTCTTCCAAGGCTTTTAAAAGCTAAACTTATAATGTCCCTGCATAGCATGGCCAGTGAAAATGGGAGCCCACCCATTAGCCAAATCATGAACACTATCTTCTTAACCATAACTGAAAATTTGTTAAATATGGCCTTATACATTGGATGACTCATCAGCATATGGCATTTCACTAAACCCAGATATGCAACAGTGAGGTGTCATGGCACAATTTAAAACCCAGCACAGTAATTGAAACTTAAAGAAGCCATATTGACAACTATATCCTTCCAGAATGTCAGAGGCCAGTTTGAGGAAGGAGGTGAGTGGGCCCAAGGGCCCTGAAAGTGATGGTGGGATGGGCCACCGGCTTCTGCTCCACCAGCTGCAGACATGTTGAGGCACCACAGACAGAAGCATCTTCTCCCTAAGGTAGTCCAAACCCAGTTGCTCTCTCTGCAAGCTGTGGCTCATGACCACCTTTATTTTATTTGTCGTAGCATTATCAGCTTGGGAAAGTAATTTGAGCTGATTATTGGTGAAAAAAGGGAAATAGGACTTATATAACTAGAATTGATTCCTCTCTGATCTAATTATTAGGTTACTAAGTATGAAATGTCCAATTTTCTTAAGTACTAAGTTTGACAGTTGATATCTCTGACATTTCACCTTGACACTTCTTGTTTTATTTTTATTTTGAAGGTACATCCTCAGTCTTTCAAACACATTTTTTTTGTGATTATCTTTCAAACTTTTTTTAGAGAAAATTTTGTGAAACTATAGATAAGTCAAACATTAGGGTTATTTTTGAACATGAGTTCCGTCATGGAACCAGTGCAACAGAGACAGCTCAAAATATCAACGAAGTGTTTGGGAAGGATGGGGCTAATGAACATACAGGACATCCATGGTTTGAGAAGTTCTGTTCTGGTGATTTTAATCTTGAAAATTAGCCATGTGGGAGAGCTAAGACCAAGGTGGATAATGATGAGCTGAAAGCTATAGTAGAAGCAATTCCATCTCCACCTGCGTGTGAGTGAGCAGTGAAGTTTGACGTTCCTATCCTATACTGCCTCCTCTCCCACTTAACCCTGCGCTTCCAGCCAGAATCTTTCTCCTTTTACCCTGGGGTAATCAAGGCCTATCTCCAGCCTCACAGATTCTGCTCCTCTCCTCCTCAGGCTTTTTCACTGAGGTCCAGATGTACCAGTCCTCTCAGCTTCATTCTATCTGTAACCCATTTCTACTTGTCCTGTGTGTGTGCCCTATCCCAGCAACCCAACTGCAAGCCACTGGAGAGCAGAAGCCTTGTCCTGTGTCTACTCCCTAAGAATATTTGACAAAGTAATACATGAAGATAAGATGCCAGGGAACTAAGATGACCTACATTATGTTTTTTAATGAAATGATGTAACTGAATCCTGCCTAAGATAATAATTAAAGAAGAGGTCACTGTTTTAGACTACCTGGATATTTTGGCTGCTCTTCCACCTACCTGAGTCTGGACCAATCACAATCCTGACCTGAGAGAATTAAGACCCTCATCCAGTATGCAGTATGTCTGTGAATCAATAAGTCACATTAGTGGTGTTCTTTTTTTTTTTTTTTTA